>NC_136711.1:45051-227551 GCF_947650265.1 Symphodus melops | reverse complement strand
TAGTGCCAGAGGTGTGAGTACAGTCATTAAACAGTCAATGCAGGAATGCAGACTGGGCCATTAAAGTGCTCAGCAACATAAAGGAGCAGTGATTAGCATTAAGTGTCCAAAACAATAAGGTGAAACCAGGAGTGGTTAGGGTGATTATCATTAAAGTACCCAACTATTGAGGAGCAGATTAGCATTAAGTGTTGGAGACAATAGAGTGAAACTTGACCTAGCTAGGGTGATCATGTCAACCCTTACAGATGTAGCATAACACAACAGTAGGATGAAACCAGACATGATTAGGGTGATTATCATTAAAGTGACCAGTGCTCAGTAAGGTAACTATCAATATGCATTAAAGTGTCCAGCTGGGGGCTGACTCTGAGGTCGGCAGTGCAGAGGAGGAGTGAGAAAAAAAAAGTGAGAAATGAGTCCAGGATTCACCGTGTGCTTCTTCCCTGCCGTGACAGTGAAGTGTTGTACAGTCTTATGGCCTATAGGGGGACAAAAGAGTTCTTGAGTCTGTCCGTGGAGCACGACTGTGACAGCAGTCTGTCGCTGAACATGCTCCTCTGCCCGGTGAAGGTGCTGTGCAGAGGGTGGTGTGTGTTGTCCATGATGGAGAGCATTTTGTCCAGAGTCCTCCTCTCTACCACTGTCACCAGTGAGTCCAGCTCTGTACCCCCCACAGAGCCGGCCCTCCTCACCAGTGAGTCCAGCTCTGTACCCCCCACAGAGCCAGCCCTCCTCACCAGTCTGTCCAGGCGTGCTGCGTCCCTCTTCTTGCAGCTTCCTCCCCAGCACACCACTGCGTAGAAGAGGACGCTGGACACCACAGACTGGTGGAACATCTGCAGCAGCTTTTTGCAGATGTTGAAGGACCCCAGCCTTCTCAGGAAGTACAGACGACTCTGTCCCTTCCTGCAGGTAGTGTCCATGTTAGGCGACCAGTCCAGCTTGTCATCCAGTTGCAGCCCCAGATACCCGTAGGTCCTGACCACCTCCACGTCAACCCCCCCGATGGAAACAGGTTCTAGATGTGGTTTGTTCTTCCAAGACCATCTCCTTGGTCTTGGAGGTGTTTAGCTGCAGATGGTTGGCACTGCACCACGTCACAAAGTCCTCGATCAGGCTCCTGTACTCCTCCTCCTGTCCATCCCTGACACAACCAACTATCGCAGTGTCGTCCGAGAATTTCTGCATGTGGCAGAGCTCAGAGTTATACTGGAAGTCAGAGGTGTACAGGGTGAACAGAACAGGGGAGAGCACGGTCTCCTGTGGTGCTCCGGTGCTGCTGACCACAGTGTCAGATGTGCAGTCCTTCAGTCTGACGTAATGAGATGAGATGAGATTCAACTTTATGTATGGGGTTGTTTGGGCAGGCCATCCTCACCAACAGTCCCATGGAACCTAAGAGAGCTTAAGGAACCTAAGAGAGCTCAAAAGGAGAGGTTAGAATATAAAGATCGAGACAAGCAGTAATAAGATAAGAAAGCTGGGAGAGAGAGATAAGAGATCCTGGTGCCAGTTCCCCCGGTAGTCTAGGCCTATAGCAGCATAACTATGAGCTGGTCCTAAGCCAGCCCTAACTATAAGATTTATCAAAAAGAAAAGTTTTAAGTCTATTTTTAAAAGTACCTAGTGTGTCTGCCTCCCGGACCCCGACTGGTAGACGATTCCAAAGGAGCGGTGCCTGATAACTAAAGGCTCTACCTCCCATAGTACTTTTAGAGACTATAGGCACCACGAGCAGGCCTGCATTCTGGGAACGTCATGTTCTTGATGGATAGTACGGTACAATTAACTCTTTAAGATAGGATGGTGTCTGACCGTTTAGAGCTTTGTAGGTGAGCAGAAGGATTTTAAATTCTATTCTAGATTTTATAGGGAGCCAATGGAGAGAAGCCAATACAGGAGTCATGTGGTCCCCTTTCCTAGTTCTAGTCAGAACACGAGCTGCAGCGTTTTGGACGAGTTGGAGGGTCTTTAGAGATTTACCATAGCACCCTGCTAAAATAGAATTACAGTAATCCAACCTGGAGGTAACAAATGCATGAACTAATTTTTCAGCATCATTTTGTGACAGGATCTGTCTGATCTTAGAGATATTACCAAGGTGAAAATAAGCTGTCCTTGAAATGTGTTTAATGTAGGAATCAAAGGACATATCCTGATCAAACAGAACTCCTAGGTTCCTAACAGTGGTACTAGAGGCTATGCTAATACTACTAAGGGCCGTCATATCATCAGAGAAAGTCTCTCTAAGGTTCTTAGGTCCAATCACTAGAACTTCAGTCTTGTCTGAGTTGAGCAGTAAGAAGTTTCTGGTCATCCAGGTCCTGATGTCCTTGAGGCTTCTAGTTTACGAAGCTGGTTGGTGTCTTCTGGCTTCATTGATATGTAGAGCTGAGTATCGTCTGCATAGCAATGAAAGTTCATGGAGTGTTTCCTCATAATACTACCGAGAGGAAGCATCTATAATGTAAAGAGAATCAGACCAAGCACTGATCCTTGAGGCACTCCATGGCTAACTTTGGTGTACAAAGAGGACTCATCATGAACATGCACAAACTGAGATCTGTCTGATAAATAGGATCTAAACCAACTTAAAGCAGTCCCTGTAACTCCAAGTCATTGTTCTAGTCCCTGTAACTCCAAGTCATTGTTCTAGTCCCTGTAACTCCAAGCAATTGTTCTAGTCCCTGTAACTCCAAGTCATTGTTCTAGTCTCTGTAACTCCAAGTCATTGTTCTAGTCCCTGTAACTCCAAGTCATTGTTCTAGTCCCTGTAACTCCAAGTCATTGTTCTAGTCCCTGTAACTCCAAGTCATTGTTCTAGTCCCTGTAACTCCAAGTCATTGTTCTAGTCCCTGTAACTCCAAGTCCTTGTTCTAGTCTCTGTAACAGAATCTGATGGTCAATTGTGTCAAAAGCAGCAGTCAGACCTAACAGGTCGAGCACAGATAGAAGTCCCCTGTCTGAGACTAACAGAAGATCATGTGTTACTCTAACTAGTCTCAGTGCTATGGTAAACTCTAAATCCAGACTGAAACTCCTCAAACAAGCTGTTGTTGTGGAGAAAATCACACAACTGATTAGCTACCACTCTCTCTAAGATCTTGGAGATAAAGGAAGGTTAGATATAGGTCTATAGTTAGCTAGAGTTCCTGAATCAAGAGTAGGCTTTTTAAGGAGCGGTTTAATTACAGCTACTTTAAATGACTGGGGTACATAACCTGCTGCTAAAGATATATTGATCATATCTAGTATGGAGCTGCTAACTAGAGGAAAGACTTCCTTAAACAACTTGGTTGGGATTGGATCTAAAAGACAGGTTGACGGTTTAGACGCAGAAATAATCGAGTTTAGTTCTGCGAGGTTAATTGGAAAAAAACAGTCGAGGTTAGTATCAGAATTTGGGACCGTTTCTGCCGAATCGAAAATATAGGCGGAAGTAAAGGTAGTAAGTTGCTAATTTTGTCTCTAATGTTTCGAATTTTATCATTAAAAAAGCTGCTGAAATCATTACTGCTAAGGGCTAAAGGAATAGATGAATGAACTATGACTCTCTGTCAGCCTGGCTACAGTGCTGAAGAGGTATCTAGGATTGTTTTTATTTTCTTCAATAAGAGACGAGTAATAGGCCGTGCGGGCCGGCCGTAGAGCTTTCATATATCTATTATGACTATCTGGACAAATTAAACGAGATTCTATCGTTTTGGTGGAGCGCCAAATTCTTTCACATTTACGTGACGTTAGTTTTAGAGTACGGGTTTCTAAGTTGTACCATGGAGCTGATCTCTGTCGTTTGATTGGCTTCTGTTTTAGGGGGGCGATTGAATCCAGAGTAACTCTAAGTGAATCCACCGCACTATCTACAAACTGATCCAGCTGAGAGGGACTAAAGTGATTATAGGAGTTTTCAACTAGGTTAGGGGATGGAACAGAAACAAAGGCAGCTGAAATAGCTTCCTTAAATTTAGCTACAACATCATTTAAATTTCTAGAGAGCACTTTTTTATTAAGAGGAGTTAAGGTTGGTAAAAAGAAATCAAAAGTTATTAGGAAATGGTCTGATATCAGAGAATTTTCCAGAAAAACCGACAAACTATTAATTTCAATCCCATAAGCTAAAACAAGATCCAGGGTTAAATGGATGAGTAGGTTTATTTACACCCTGGGTGAAGCCAATAGAGTCCAATAGAGACATGAAAGCCGTGCTAAGACTGTCATTAACAACATCCACATATTGAAATCACCTACAACAATTATTCTATCACTGCTAAGAACTATGTGTGATAGAAATTCTGAATATGGGCCGGGAGGGCGGTAAACTATAACAACTAGAACTGGCTGAAAAGTTCTAGAGACTGGATGTGAAAGACTGAGTGCAAGACTTTCAAAAGAGGTATAATTCAGCTTTGGTCGAGGATTGATTATAAGACCAGAATTAAAAATAGCTGCTACTCCACCACCTCGACCAGTGTCTCGAGCTATATGAGCATTCAAATGACTGGGAGGGGTGGATTCATTTAAACTAACATATTCATCCTGAGAAAGCAGGTTTCAGTTAAACAAAGTAGATCAATATGATTCTCTGATATTAGATCATTTACCAGGAGAGATTTAGATGCTAGGGATCTAATGTTTAGTAAGCCGCATTTAATTGTTAGATTTTTTTACAAAATCGTATTTGTAGTTTTGATTTTGACTAAATTGTAATGATTTATGCCTCTTTTATTGAGGCTGAATTGCCTATGACAGGTGTGGGGCGGAGAACAGACACAGTATCTATAGTATAAGTGGGGTTACAGCTATAAGAAGATCTAACTGAGTTACAGTTAGATTTACAGTCACAGCTATAGTGGCAGGTAAACAGATCTAAAGGAAGCGCAGAGAAGTGTGTAAGACTGCAGCTCTGCATCCTGGTCTGAACTCTGATGAGTTGTCAGGGTTTGGGACTAATAAACTCTGCTACGTTTCTAGATAATAGAGCTGCACCAACCAGAGTAGGATGGATGCCATCTCTAGCTAGCAGACCAGGCTTTCCCCAAAAGGACTGCCAGTTATCTATGAAGCCCACATCGTTTACTGGACACCACCTCGATAGCCAGCGGTTGAATGAAGACATGCGGCTATACATGTCATCACTGGTCAAATTAGGGAGAGGACCAGAGAAAACTACGGAGTCCGACATCGTCTTCAATCAATCAATCAATCAATCTTTATTTAGATAGCGTCAATTCATAACAGGCGTTATCTCAAGACACTTTACAAAAGCAGGTAAAGGACCTTACTGTTTGTCTGTTAACATTAACAAAAGAGCAGGTAACAAGACCATGCTCATTGTTATGTTTACAAAAAGCAGGTAAAGGACCTTACTGATGGCTATATTACAAGAGCTCAGCTTAATCCGTCATGGCGTGGCAAGAAAAAACTTCCTTTTAACAGGCAGAAATCTTCAGCAGACCCGGATCATGACGGAACAGCCATCTGCTAAACTGTGCTGGGCTTGAAATGGGATGGGGGAGATGGGACAAGATGCAGAAAGAAGAATAGGATGGGATAGGTTGGGGGGGGGGGGGGGGTCTGGGCAGGCCATCCTCGGGGGGAGGGGGGGGGGTTGTTTGGGCAGGCCATCCTCACCAACAGTCCCAAGGAACCTAAGAGAGCTCAAGGAACCTAAGAGAGCTCAAGGAACCTAAGAGAGCTCAAAAGGAGAGGTTAGAATACAAAGATAGTGACAAGCTACTGCTTGTCACTATAGACATATCTTATTACTATCAGATAAGAAAGCTGGGAGAGAGAGAGGGAGAGAGAGATAAGAGATCCTGGTGCCAGTTCCCCCGGTAGTCTAAGCCTATAGCAGCATAACTATGAGCTGGTCCTAAGCCAGCCCTAACTATAAGATTTATCAAAAAGAAAAGTTTGAAGTCTATTCTTAAAAGTACCTAGTGTGGGACTTCCGCCTACGTCATGGCCTGAACAGACGCTTAGTCCCTCAGCTCCACCAGACCTACTGCTAAAATAGCCTATAAAATATTCAAAGCCGACAAATTGTAAGGTAAAGTCTCCACAGAGATGAGTTTAAGTCAGAAAGTGATGAAGAAAGACGCAAAAAGAGGAAAACAAGACGACATGGCCGTGCGCTCGAAGCAGCTAACTCTAGCCGAGGCTACGCCAGGCACCCCCATTGGTGATGCTAGCGGTGAAGCGGAGATGCTAACGGAGTTGAGAAAACTTCGACAAGAGAACGGTGAATGTTTTAGGGACACAAAACTGTCCCTCAACAGATTGGAGTCTTCCTTGGGTGAGTTAAAGCAGCAAATGGACGGAATGGATAAAAGACTGATTGAAACAGAGAGTAGAATCAGCGCTACGGAAGACAGAAGCATCCGACAGGAACGGGCTATGGGCTATCTGCTAAGAAGAGATGCGGCCCTGACCGCTAAATGTGATGACATGGAAAACAGACTCCGACGCAACAATATTAGACTTTACGGGATACCAGAAGGCGCAGAAAATTCGGACATGATGACATTCGTGACAGACTTTTTGTACGCATCACTAGAGCTACAGGAGGAAGTGAATATTAAGTTGGAGAGAGCACACAGAGCCCCTGCTCCGAAACCGAAGGATCCCAAAGCCCCTCCGAGATCTATAATAGTACGGTTTCTGGACTACAATGTGAAACAAACGGTTCTGCAACAGGCCTGGAAAAAACGTGACATCCAATACGAAGGACAGAGGGTTTATTTTGATCAAGATTATTCGCCTGACTTACAGAGAAAAAGAAAAAAAGTACGAGAGGTGATTAAGAAGCTGAAAGAAAAAAACATTAAAGCTCAATCACCATACCCTGCCCAGATCAAACTCTTCCTCGACACTGGCACAAGAGTATTCCCCACACTGATGGAGGCACAACAAACACTGAAAGAATTAGGAATAGATGCAGAAATGGAGGATCGGGATGTGTTGGAGAGGGAACTGATACAAGACAGGTGGACAACCCAGGAAGCTCGGAAGAGAAACCAGCAGCTGAAACCTGCAGAGATCAGAGCCATCATCCAGGGAGACTATACAACAACATGAACAATACGTGAGTAAAAGGAAAGAGAAAAACTGAACAATTATACAAGCTGAGACATTTGAAGAGACAATAATTTGTCGGACAGACAAAATAATATGTACAAGTTGATTTTGGCTAAGGCTTTATTATACATGATCCAACTTAAATGTAAGGTCTGGGGGAGGGGAGAGGGGTGAATATATGCACTGCATATTCTTGAGAGAGGGAAATGCAGACTGGGCGACGGAATCATGGTCCTGGGATAACCTGGTGGACCGTCGCACATGCACTTTGTGCACTCTATCCGGAGGGCCATGGCTCTCTGCCCACTGAAGATCGGGGGTGGGATGCCACCAAGACTGATATCAGAAGAGAAAGGTTGTTTTCTAATGTACTTTGGGGGCATCCTACTGAGGTTTTGGAAGTTCATTGTTGTTCAAAGTTATGGTTGTGTAAGTTCAAGTATTACTTGTGTGTTAATGTTTACAGTCTTTCGGCAAACATACCTACGAGGATGAAGATTATCTGGAAAGCAGATCCCACATGGCAAAAACGTCAAAATGGTTTAAGCAGAGGAATAAACTCAAGGTTAATTTCATTTAAAATTACCAGTCAATGGATACGTTAAATTTTATTAGTTATAACATTAACGGAATTAATCACCCCATAAAGAGGAAGAAAATCTTGAACTAGCTAAAGAAATTAAGATGCTCCTTAGCACTACTACAGGAAACCCACTTAAATGATAAAGAACATAAGAAACTCAGAAGAGAATGGGTGGGCCAAGTTTTTAGTGCTTCGTGTGAAGGGGGGAAAAAAAGAGGGGTTGCAATCTTATGCCATAGCTCAGTAAGTCTGGTCCCAGAGAAGGTATTTGAAGACAAAAAGGGCCGCCATGTCATGGTTGTAGGTACAATTGGGGGCATAAAGCTAACAATTTTAAACCTATATGCTCCAAATGAAGAAGATCCATCTTTTTTCAAAGAAATTTCAGCGCTCTTAGCAGGTAATGCGGAGGAGGTGGTAGTGATGGGAGGGGACTTTAATTGTGTGATTAATCCAAAAGTGGATAAATGTCCACCTGACCAGGGTCCTAAAGGGCAAAAATCTAAAACACTGTGTAATATGGTAAAGGAGCTAGGACTGGTGGACATATGGCAACTAAAACATCCTAGGGAGAGAGATTTTACCTTTTTTTCAAAGGTACATGGGAGTTATTCTAGAATTGATCTCTTTTGTGTGCCTAAACAAGATGCCTATAAAGTTACAGACTGCCACATCGAACCTATAACTATTTCAGATCATGCTCCAGTGGTAATGACAATAAAACTAGAAACAGAAAAAACATTTAAATTCTGGAGACTGAACGTATCACTCTTGAACGATCCCAATGTGACTCAGTATATAAAAAAAGAATTGTTAGATTATATGGAACACAATGACAATGGTGAGGTCTCTGAATCGACTTTATGGGAAACAGCAAAAGTAGTGCTTAGAGGGAAAATAATAGCTATATCATCGAAACTAAAAAAGGAACGAGACAAAGAACAAATAAGATTAGAAAACCGTATACAGGAATTAGAACAAGAACATAAAAGAACAAACGATGAAAACACATTGAAATCTCTCTATCAATGCAGAAAAAATTTAAATGAACTATTGACACACAAAGCGGAAGGTGCTCTTAGATTCACCAACCAAAAGTATTACGAATCAGGAAACAGGGCCAGCAGGCTCCTGGCTTCTCAATTACGCAAAGCACAAGCAAATCGGACAATATCAAAAATAACGAATCCCTCATCAAAGAAGATGGTAAGTCACCCTAAAGAAATAGCAGAAGCCTTCTCAGCTTATTATAAAACACTTTATGAATCAGTTGATGCAACTGACAAAATTGACCACATTAAATCCTTATTAGCAAAGTTAAATTTAAATAAAATATCGGAAAGTGAGTCAAAAGCAATGAGAGACCCAATCACACAAGAAGAAATCAGGGAAGTGATAAAAAACATGAAAAACAACAAGTCACCCGGGGTAGATGGGCTCCCAGCGGAGTTTTTCAAACATTTTAAAGAAGAAATCACCCCCCTCCTACAGAGAGTATTCAATTATGCACTAAAGGAGCGAGATCCGCCAAAGACATGGTCCGAAGCAATAATTTCAGTGATCCCCAAGGAAGGTAGGGACCCAACAAAGTGTGCCTCATACAGACCGATAAGCCTTCTCTGTAGTGATGTCAAAATTTTAAGCACAATAATGGCCAAAAGAATCCAAAGGAATATTAACAAGTTAATTAAAATAGACCAAACAGGGTTTATACCAGGACGACAGGGGATAAACAACATAAGGAGAACTTTAAATATAATTTCAGCAGCGAGACAATATGATGTGACATCCATGCTTCTCAGCTTAGACGCTGAGAAAGCATTTGATAGAGTAGATTGGCTGTTCTTAGAACACACACTTGACAAAATGGGCTTTCATTTAGATTTTATTAATTGGATAAAAGTGTTGTATTCTGGACCTACATCAAGAGTGAGAGTAAATGGGCACACTTCAGGGGGCTTTGATCTAAAAAGGGGAACTAGGCAAGGATGCCCCCTCTCACCACTGTTATTCGCAATTAGTATAGAGCCGCTAGCTGAACTGATAAGAGAAGACCCCAAAATACGTGGAATATCACATGGCGGAGAAACATATAAAATATCATTATATGCAGATGATGTCATTCTGTATATCAATGACCCCCTGTCATCTATTCCACCTCTATTGGACACACTACAAGAATTTGGAAGAGTATCTGGTTATAAGATAAATGAAACCAAATCGGAAGCTATGATGCTAGTAGGCAATTGGCCGTCTGAATTAAATAGAGAGGCTCCTTTTAAATGGGCAACACAAGGGTTCAGATACCTGGGCATAACGATTACTTCAGATACTTTTGAATTATATAGGGCAAACTATGGCAGATTAATTCCACAAATAAGATCAGACCTGGCAAGGTGGGAGATTCTCCCATTGTCACTTTTTGGTAGAGTCGAATGCATCAGGATGAATGTACTTCCTCGACTGATGTATCTCTTCCAGGCCCTACCTGTATGGATTCCAGCCACTAATTTTAAGATGTTAGACAAGATGCTTTCGGCCTTTATCTGGCAAGGTAAAAGACCCAGGATTCGGCACAAGCTATTAGCCTATCCAAAAAATCAAGGAGGCCTCAACTTGCCAAATTTAAAATTATATTATTGGGCGGCACAACTCCGTGGCATGGTTGAATGGGTAATTCAAGACGAGGAAACAAACTGGCTCAATTTGGAAAAGCAGTCAAGCCCACTTGTACCCCTGGAGACAATACCATTTTTAGAACAGAAGAGATGGAAGAAATTGAAGATTAAAAATGAATGGATCAATTGTACTCAAAAGGTTTGCTCGCTTGTTAGGAAGAAGACAGGTGCACCTTTAACAACTTCACGAGCAATCAAGATCACAAAAGATGTCGATTTTTTGCCCAACAGGTTGGATATAGGATTCAGGAGATGGGCAGAAAAGGGATTAATAAACATAAACCAACTGTTTGATGGAGGAACTTTAAAATCATTCACACAATTACAAAACAAATACGGCCTAAACTCCAAAGATTTTTATAAATACCTACAACTAAGGAGTTATTTAATGACGCATAAAGAATGGGAGGCCCTGAAACGACCACCAACATTAATAGAGGATTTTTTGATTAGGAATATGACAGAAAAGAATACAAGAAAAACTGTCTCCAAACTATATAAATACTTACAAGCATACTGGTCTGGGGACTCTCTCCACATTAAGGAAAGGTGGGAACTGGAATTGAATATTATTATCAAAGATAAGGAGTGGTGGGAGGTGTGTGAATCAGGACACAAAATAACCAATAGCCCAATGTGGAAGGAATTTAATTGGAAATGGAAAATGAGATACTTTAAAACACCTTCTGTTGTCTCAAGATATGATGAAAAAAAGACTAATTTATGTTGGAGGAACTGTGGCCAAATTGGAGACCACACACATATATATTGGGACTGTCCAAAGTTGCAAACATTTTGGTTGGGAATTCAGGCAGAGATAAAATCAATTCTGGATGTTGATTTACCATTGGAGCCACTACACTATATAATTGGGTTTATTCCTGAAGAACTAATGGACAAAAAACAGGCTCGTTTACTACATATCCTGCTACTAGTGGCAAGGAAAATGATAACTGTTTCCTGGCTCAACCCACTACCTCCCACCCCTCTCCAATGGAGAGAAAGGTTAAAGAAAGTGTACTTAATGGAAAAAATAACAGCAAAACTACACTTAAAGTTGGAATTGTTTATGAATTTGTGGACCCCTGTCATTGCCTGCCTCAAATTGACGTGACTGCTTGGGAGAATTGTCTGTTTGAATTATACATAATGGAATGTTGTGATGTATAAGGACTGCTTGCCCTGGCATGTTTTGCAACCCCTTTTTGCACCTTGTAACAGGTGACTGTGACAGTAACCCTCCTTGGACCAAATCGAGGATTTCCTCTTTTTGTGGGTGTAGATGATGCCATGATTAGGATTTTATTTAATTTGCCGAACTGTATGTTTCATGTTTTTAAATGTTTTCCTTTTATTTTTATATTATAATTTTTTCAAATTGTTGACGCTTTGCCTTGAACATTTATACTTGTTGTTTATATAAGCTGTTTACAAAAGCTGTATATAAATATGAATATAGAATAAAAAGTGGTGGTTCAAAAAAAAAAAAAGTACCTAGTGTGTCTGCCTCCCGGACCCCGACTGGTAGACGATTCCAAAGGAGCCTGATAACTGCAGACTCTACCTCCCATAGTACTTTTAGAGACTATAGGCACCACGAGCAGGCCTGCATTCTGGGAACGTCATGTTCTTGATGGATAGTACGGTACAATGAACTCTTTAAGATAGGATGGTGCCTGACCGTTTAGAGCTTTGTAGGTGAGCAGGAGGATTTTAAATTATATTCTAGATTTTATAGGGAGCCAATGGAGAGAAGCCAATACAGGAGTCATGTGGTCCCTTTTCCTCGTTCTAGTAAGAACACGAGCTGCAGCGTTTTGGACGAGTTGGAGGGTCTTTAGAGATTTACCATAGCACCCTGCTAAAATAGAATTACAGTAATCCAACCTGGAGGTAACAAAAGCATGAACTAATTTTTCAGCATCATTTTGTGACAGGATCTGTCTGATCTTAGAGATATTACCAAGGTGAAAATAAGCTGTCCTTGAAATGTGTTTAATGTAGGAATCAAAGGACATATCCTGATCAAACAGAACTCCTAGGTTCCTAACAGTGGTACTAGAGGCTACGCTAATACTACTAAGGGCCGTCATATCATCAGAGAAAGTCTCTCTAAGGTTCTTAGGTCCAATCACTAGAACTTCAGTCTTGTCTGAGTTGAGCAGTAAGAAGTTTCTGGTCATCCAGGTCCTGATGTCCTTGAGGCTTCTAGTTTACGAAGCTGGTTGGTGTCTTCTGGCTTCATTGATATGTAGAGCTGAGTATCGTCTGCATAGCAATGAAAGTTCAAGGAGTGTTTTCTCATAATACTACCGAGAGGAAGCATCTATAATGTAAAGAGAATCAGACCAAGCACTGATCCTTGAGGCACTCCATGGCTAACTTTGGTGTTCATAGAGGACTCATCATGACCACACTGAGACCTGTCTGATAAATAGGATCTAAACCAACTTAAAGCAGTCCCTGTAACTCCAAGCAATTGTTCTAGTCTCTGTAACTCCAAGTCATTGTTCTAGTCCCTGTAACTCCAAGTCATTGTTCTAGTCCCTGTAACTCCAAGTCATTGTTCTAGTCTCTGTAACTCCAAGTCATTGTTCTAGTCCCTGTAACTCCAAGTCATTGTTCTAGTCCCTGTAACTCCAAGTCATTGTTCTAGTCCCTGTAACTCCAAGTCATTGTTCTAGTCTCTGTAACTCCAGAGACTATAGGCACCACGAGCAGGCCTGCATTCTGGGAACGTCATGTTCTTGATGGATAGTACGGTACAATGAACTCTTTAAGATAGGATGGTGCCTGACCGTTTAGAGCTTTGTAGGTGAGCAGGAGGATTTTAAATTATATTCTAGATTTTATAGGGAGCCAATGGAGAGAAGCCAATACAGGAGTCATGTGGTCCCTTTTCCTCGTTCTAGTAAGAACACGAGCTGCAGCGTTTTGGACGAGTTGGAGGGTCTTTAGAGATTTACCATAGCACCCTGCTAAAATAGAATTACAGTAATCCAACCTGGAGGTAACAAAAGCATGAACTAATTTTTCAGCATCATTTTGTGACAGGATCTGTCTGATCTTAGAGATATTACCAAGGTGAAAATAAGCTGTCCTTGAAATGTGTTTAATGTAGGAATCAAAGGACATATCCTGATCAAACAGAACTCCTAGGTTCCTAACAGTGGTACTAGAGGCTACGCTAATACTACTAAGGGCCGTCATATCATCAGAGAAAGTCTCTCTAAGGTTCTTAGGTCCAATCACTAGAACTTCAGTCTTGTCTGAGTTGAGCAGTAAGAAGTTTCTGGTCATCCAGGTCCTGATGTCCTTGAGGCTTCTAGTTTACGAAGCTGGTTGGTGTCTTCTGGCTTCATTGATATGTAGAGCTGAGTATCGTCTGCATAGCAATGAAAGTTCAAGGAGTGTTTTCTCATAATACTACCGAGAGGAAGCATCTATAATGTAAAGAGAATCAGACCAAGCACTGATCCTTGAGGCACTCCATGGCTAACTTTGGTGTTCATAGAGGACTCATCATGACCACACTGAGACCTGTCTGATAAATAGGATCTAAACCAACTTAAAGCAGTCCCTGTAACTCCAAGCAATTGTTCTAGTCTCTGTAACTCCAAGTCATTGTTCTAGTCCCTGTAACTCCAAGTCATTGTTCTAGTCCCTGTAACTCCAAGTCATTGTTCTAGTCTCTGTAACTCCAAGTCATTGTTCTAGTCCCTGTAACTCCAAGTCATTGTTCTAGTCCCTGTAACTCCAAGTCATTGTTCTAGTCCCTGTAACTCCAAGCAATTGTTCTAGTCCCTGTAACTCCAAGTCATTGTTCTAGTCCCTGTAACTCTATGTCATTGTTCTAGTCTCTGTAACTCCAAGTCATTGTTCTAGTCCCTGTAACTCCAAGTCATTGTTCTAGTCCCTGTAACTCCAAGCAATTGTTCTAGTCCCTGTAACTCCAAGTCATTGTTCTAGTCTCTGTAACTCCAAGTCATTGTTCTAGTCCCTGTAACTCCAAGTCCTTGTTCTAGTCTCTGTAACAGAATCTGATGGTCAATTGTGTCAAAAGCAGCACTAAGATCTAACAGGACAAGCACAGATAGAAGTTCCCTGTCTGAGACTAACAGAAGATCATGTGTTACTCTAACTAGTCTCAGTGCTATGGTAAACTCTAAATCCAGACAGGAACTCCTCTAACAGGCTGTTGTCATGGAGACAGTCACACAACTGATTAGCTACCACTCTCTCTAAGATCTTGGAGATAAAAGGAAGGTTAGATATAGGTCTATAGTTAGCTAGAGTTCCTGAATCAAGAGTAGGCTTTTTAAGGAGCGGTTTAATTACAGCTACTTTAAATGACTGGGGTACATAACCTGCTGCTAAAGATATATTGATCATATCTAGTATGGAGCTGCTAACTAGGGGAAAGACTTCCTTAAACAACTTGGTTGGGATTGGATCTAAAAGACAGGTTGACGGTTTAGACGCAGAAATAATCGAGTTTAGTTCTGCGAGGTTAATTGGAGAGAAACAGTCGAGGTTAGTATCAGAATTTGGGACCGTTTCTGCTGTATCTGAATTATAGGAGGAATCTGCACTAAGTAAAGGTAGTAAGTTGGGTTAACCCTAAAAAAGCTGCTGAAATCATTCCTGCTAAGGGCTAAAGGAATAGATGAATGAACTATGACTCTCTGTCAGCCTGGCTACAGTGCTGAAGAGGTATCTAGGGTTGTTTTTATTTTCTTCAATAAGAGACGAGTAATAGGCCGTGCGGGCCGGCCGTAGAGCTTTCATATATCTATTATGACTATCTGGACAAATTAAACGAGATTCTATCGTTTTGGTGGAGCGCCAAATTCTTTCACATTTACGTGACGTTAGTTTTAGAGTACGGGTTTCTAAATTGTACCATGGAGCTGATCTCTGTCGTTTGATTGGCTTCTGTTTTAGGGGGGCGATTGAATCCAGAGTAACTCTAAGTGAATCCACCGCACTATCTACAAACTGATCTAGCTGAGAGGGACTAAAGTGATTATAGGAGTTTTCAACTAGGTTAGAGGATGGAACTGAAACAAAGGCAGCTGAAATAGCTTCCTTAAATTTAGCTACAGCGTTATCATTTAAATTTCTAGAGAGCACTTTTTTATTAAGAGGAGTTAAGGTTGGTAAAAAGAAATCAAAAGTTATTAGGAAATGGTCTGATATCAGAGAATTTTCCAGAAAAACCGACAAACTATTAATTTCAATACCATAAGCTAAAACAAGATCCAGGGTTAAATGGATGAGTAGGTTTATTTACACCCTGGGTGAAGCCAATAGAGTCCAATAGAGACATGAAAGCCGTGCTAAGACTGTCATTAACAACATCCACATATTGAAATCACCTACAACAATTATTCTATCACTGCTAAGAACTATGTTTGATAGAAACTCTGAATATGGGCCGGGAGGGCGGGAAACTATAACAACTAGAACTGGCTGAAAAGTTCTAGAGACTGGATGTGAAAGACTGAGTGCAAGACTTTCAAAAGAGGTATAATTCAGCTTTGGTCGAGGATTAATTATAAGACCAGAATTAAAAATAGCTGCTACTCCACCACCTCGACCAGTGTCTCGAGCTATATGAGCATTCAAATGACTGGGAGGGGTGGATTCATTTAAACTAACATATTCATCCTGAGAAAGCAGGTTTCAGTTAAACAAAGTAGATCAATATGATTCTCTGATATTAGCTCATTTACCAGGAGGGATTTAGATGCTAGGGATCTAATGTTTAGTAAGCCGCATTTAATTGTTAGATTTTTTTGCCAAATCGTATTTGTAGTTTTGATTTTGACTAAATTTTGATGATTTACGCCTCTTTTTTTGAGGCTGGAATTGCCTATGACAGGTGTGGGGCGGAGAACAGACACAGTATCTATAGTATAAGTAGGGTTACAGCTATAAGAAGATCTAACAGTTACAGTTAGATTTACAGTCACAAGGACAGCTATAGTGGCAGGTAAACAGGTCTTAGCAAAACTACACACCGACTCCACATTAACCTTAGTAATTTCCGACTGGCGAAGTCGGGAGTCATTTGTGCCGACATGAATTACAATTTTATCAAATCTACGTTTAGCCTTTGTCAGCAGCTTTAAGTGAGCCGTGATGTCGCCCGCTCTGGCCCCGGGTATACACCTAACTATGCCCGCTCTGGCCCCGGGTATACACCTAACTATACCCGCTCTGGCCCCGGGTATACACCTAACTATGCCCGCTCTGGCCCCGGGTATACACCTAACTATGCCCGCTCTGGCCCCTGGTATACACCTAACTATGCCCGCTCTGGCCCCGGGTATACACCTAACTATGTCCGCTCTGGCCCCGGGTATACACCTAACTATGCCCGCTCTGGCCCCGGGTATACACCTAACTATGCCCGCTCTGGCCCCGGGTATACACCTAACTATACCCGCTGACTTCGCTAACTTCACGTTTCTGACTATGGAGTCTCCAATCATCAGAGTTTTTGTCTCAGCGGGTCGCTGAGTGGGGAAAATGTGTTTGAAACATGAAGTGGTTGGTGGGGAGCCATGAGCCTCGTTTTCTTACTATGCCTCCCTCGGACAGTAACCCAGCCACTGCCTCCCTCGGACAGTAACCCAGCCACTGCCTCCCTCGGACAGTAACCCAGCCACTGCCTCCCTCGGACAGTAACCCAGCCACTGCCTCCCTCTGACAGTAACCCAGCCACTGCCTCCCGGCTGCTCGGGAGCTACCGGGGGAGATTTAACACTATGTCGGCCCGCACCGGCTACAGAAGGCTGGCTAACTACTGCTGCATAAGATGACTCTGACTCAAAGGTGCGGAGCCTGCTCTCTAACTCAGACACCCTCGCCTCCAAAGCTATAAATAAACTACATTTAATACAGATACCTTTATCAGTAAAGGAGGACGAGGAGTAACTAGACATCTGGCACACAGAACAAGAGAGAGCAGGAGAGGGAGAGGCAGGGAGAGAAGCCATAGTAGGAGAAGCTAACTGCTAAGTTAGCCTGAGAGCACGTAGTTTAACGCAAACAAATGATCTATAGATAGCTCGCAGGGGTGCTTGGTGATTATTTCGATTACTCAAAGTGTGCAGTGAATGGAGACAAATGTAAGAAAATACACAGGATAAACAATCTAGCTTTAGCTCTGTTGATCGGTAGTAGCGATAGAGCGAGACACAACAGGAAGTGATGCAATACGCAGGAAGTGATGCAATACTTCTGCGTTGTTATTTTTCTTCTTGCAGCCTGTGATGGTCTTCATGCCCTCCCAGACCTCCCTCATGTTGTTCTTCTGCAGCTTCTGTTCTACCTTCCTTCTGTACTCCTCCTTTGCCTCTCGGAGTCTGACCTTGAGTTCCCCCTGCACACGCTTCAGCTCTGCCTGGTCTCCCTCCTTGAATGCCCTTTTCTTCCTGTTAAGGATCTCCTTGACATCGCTGGTGATCCAGGGCTTGTTATTCGGGAAGCAGCGCACAGTTTTAGTGGGAACCACAACGTCCATACAGAAGTTCATGTAGTCAGTTGTGCAGTGTGTGACCCCCTCAATGTCATCACCATGGGTCTCTTGCAGGGCACTCCAGTCAGTGGTCTCAAAACAGTCTCTGAGAGCCTCCTCTGCTTCAAAAAAGCATTCAATACAGGGGTCGCCGGTGGCGCAGCGGCAGTGCGCGCGACCCCTGTATTGAGGCTCAGACCTTGCGAGCGGGTGGCCCGGGTTCGCGTCCGGCCTGTGTGCCTATTTCCCGCATGTCTCTCCCCGCTCTCTCTCCCCCTTTCCGACTCTATCCACTGTCCTCCCTCTCAAATAAAGGCAAAAAGGCCAAAAATAAAAAAAAGCATTCAATACAATCAAAGAAGATGAACTGCTGGATCCTGGTCTTTGTTTACTATGTCATGTTTTTCTTCTTTGTTTTTTTTTTACACTTTTTATTTATTCATTTTTTGCAATAAACAACAACAACAACAAAAAATAAGCAGGTGAGGTCTGGGGGGGGGGAAATTACCGTAAGTCAAGGTAAGAGGGTACAGGTACAAGGCACATTTTTTAAATAGTTTTACAGGTTTCACCAAGAGAACTAAAGACATGATTGTTAAGAGTCCAAATGGTTGTGGCAGTCCCATTTCTCCCAGTATTTCTCCCCTTTCTCTTTCTGGAGACGAAGTGAGAATGTCATCTTTTCCATTGAGCGAATGGAGTTGATTATATTTATAAGAAGGGTGGGGGGTGTCCTCTGAAGCCAGCACTTCGTTATCGCTTTCTTGCTTGCAGCCAAAAAGATCTTCAGGAGGTATTTGTCACTTTTACAGAGATCACTGGGGATTTTACCCAGGTAGAGGGAAGTAAAAGAAAAATCTAGTTCCTGGTCTAGAGTCTCTGATATTAAATGTCCCACTCCTCTCCAGAATGGCTGAATATGTGGGCATGACCAAAAGATATGAGCATGGTCCGCTGAAGTCAATCCACACTCCCTCCAGCAATAACACAGGGACCCAGTTGATTTGGATTTTTGGGAAGGAGTTATAAAAAAGCGGATCAGATTTTTCCAACAAAAATCTCTCCAAAAGAAGGAGTTAGTGGTGGAACACTGAGTTAACCATGCTTGATGCCACTCTTCTTCTGATAATACTATGTTAATATCTTTTTCCCAACGTTGTTTTATGTAGACAGTTGAATTTTTGTTCATTGAAGTGAGACCCTTATATAGTTTGCCTACAATGACTTTAGAGTTTTCTGAATTATATGCTTCAACAAGTATCTGTGTTATTTTTGAGGGTTCAACTGAGTCTGTGCTCCCTATTTCCTGTTGAAAGAAATGGTGAATCTGTAAGTACCGGTAAAAATCCTCCTTGCCTAACTCAAATGATTGGCATAAACCCTCAAAAGTATTAAATTTTCCCTTTGTAGTCATTCGGCATAGGGATGTGATACCGCGTTGAGCGTTTAAATCTATGGTCCTGTGATGCTGGGAGGAAGTGTGGGTCATACGCCGGCCAGCTCAACAACCTGATCTCCCTCTGCAGCCCAAATCTCTTGACCACCTGTAACCATGTCCTCACTGAGAAAACAACAAATTGATTATGCAATTGAAATACCTCATTCATTCTGTTAAGGCATCCCAGTACTGACTGTATAGGTATATCCATTAAAGATAGTTCAATGTCTTTCCATTTTGCCACATAGGCTGGGTTGCACCAACATACCAGGGGTCTCAACTGGGCCGACAGGTAGTAGTCTCTAAGACAAGGCAGGGACACGCCCCCCCTCTCACCAGGCAGCTGTAGTGTTGAATATCTCACTCTGGGTCTTTTATTATTCCAAATGAATCTAGACAAGTGTTTATCCCAATCTCTAAATTGTTTAAGAGGCACCTCTACTGGGAGTGCAGTAAATAAGTATAATAGTCTGGGGAGAATATTCATTTTAATTGTCCTTATTCTGCTGCCTAGGTCAAGGGGGAGCAAGTCCCATCTATCCAGGTCCTCGTATATCTTCAAATTAATGTGCTTATAGTTGGCATCATACAGCTGTGACGGGTCCTTTGTTAAAAAAACACCCAGGTACCTAATGTGTCGCTGAAGCCAATCAAATTCATGCTTATCCATAAGTTCCTGCGAGGGGGCGTAATTAAAAGTTAAAACTTGGGTTTTCTGGACATTAACTGCATAACCAGAGTATCTTCCATACATCTCCAAAATGTTCATAAGCAGTGGGACACCAGATTCAGGCTTTTGGAGTGTTATCAATACGTCGTCTGCATATAGGCAAATTTTGTTCTCTACGCTTCCTATATGTATGCCCTCTAGGGCATTATCTTCTCTAATAGTTTGGGCCAGTGGTTCTATGAAAAGATTGAAAAGTGATGGGCTGAGTGGACAGCCCTGTCTACATCCTCGTTGCAATCTTATTGGATTTGAAAGGCTTCCATTAATTTTAATCCTTACTGTTGGGGAGGAATAGATTGTTCTTATACTTTGTATGAATGGTTTACAAAATCCAAATCTGGTCATTACTTGAAATAAGAAATCCCAGCCGACCGAATCAAATGCCTTCTCAGCATCAAGGCTGAGAAGGACCGCACCAATTTTCTCTTTAGAAATATAGTCAATTATATGGAGGGCTCTTCTTATATTATCATGTGTCTGCCTGTTCCTTGTAAAGCCAGTCTGGTCTTCGTCTATCAGGGAGGGCATTACTGTTTCCAGTCGCTTAGCTAATATGGCTGCGTATATTTTGTAATCAGTGTTTAGGACGCTAATTGGTCTGTAGCTTTTACAGTCCATTCTATCTTTGCCCTCCTTGGGAATCACTGAAATAAACGCCTCTTTCCATGATGGTGGGGGGGCCCCATCTTTCAGGGTATAATTGAATGAGGCTTTCAGTAAAGGGATGTTTTTCTTCTTTGTTGAATTTATTAGCAGTGTACACTGTGTCACGCTCTTACGTAGCTGACGCAGCGATCAGCGTCCAGCTTACAGTCACCTTCCAAATATGGCACGCGTTGGCTGTGGAAAAGCAAACAGGACCAGGCTTTACTGAATCGTACCAAACTTTACTGATCCATACCAGACCGCTGGGTGGACACAGGGCTTAAGTGAGTCCTACACTGTGACCATGACACAGAAACAGTCTGGGCAAAAAGCGCTCAGGAAAGTAGAGGTCTGCGTTGAAAACACTGTTGAACAGAGGCTTTGGCTTTTTAATGTCTATAAACAATACCTTTACATCACTTGACCACCGAAGTGAATAATCAAAAGACTAATAACTGATAAATCCATGAATGCATTTAGAATGGAACAGCTCAGGACTGGAAGAACGAGATACACAAGCAGACCACAGATCTCTATAGGGATTGCAAAACCCTCAATGTGAACATTTGACACTTCACTTCCAAATACACAACCGAAAGACCTTTTTAGTTATTCATGAACAACCTTTTAGATGAACAAATAAGCTGACTGGGACCAGGTCAGAAGCCCTCCTATGTGTGAATTAATCTTAAAATCTCTGGGAAAGAACCTCATGCTGGGAATCTTCAAGACACCAAAAAAAACAGACTTTTAGGTTTATCAAACTAAAAGACTTTAGTTTGTGTATAAAATAAATGTCCATTTAATTTCTGGTTTTCGTATCTGTGTTTGTGAGGTTAAAAGGGACAGTTTGATATGATCTATGTTTTCAGTCTATATTACTCAAGTTACATAGGTATTGTTTAAAAGTTAGTTCCTGGATTTAAACTCTTAAAGGTTGAGTACTTCTGCCACCTTGTGGTCAGTATTTTCTGACCACAAGACACATAAAATGTTTAAACATATATTTAGACTGGTCCCGTTCTATATAATCATATTGCACATTATAATATATCGAGGCTAACATAAGTATATTAGCTTTTCTGTGTTTGTTTGAGGGATCTGCTTTTCTCAAGATATCCTTCTTTTTGTGTTTTTATTTTTGAGCCGCACGTAACTTCATGTTGTTTTTGTTCAGTATTTTCATTCATCATCTTTTTCTGACTCGATCTCACTTAGTTTGACCAACAACAAAAGCAAAAGTAATGCCTCTGTACAAAACTGGGAACAAAGACCACTTCACAAACTACAGACCTGTTCCTGTACTTCCACATTTCTCAAAAAACTCTTTTATAACTGACTGGAAAAATTCATAGATTAACATAAAACACTGAAAATCAATATAGATTCAGACCAGCAGATCAACCTCAAATGCATTACAATCCAAAGAACAGATTACCAGCTCTCTTTATATCTTATATATAAAGAGAGTTGATATATATTAGGGATATATATATCTTTAGCGATATCAAAAAAGCATTCAATACAATCAATCATGACATTTTAATAAGTAAACTGGAACAATATGGCATTAGGGGGATTGGGTAAAAAGTTATTTCAGAATCAGGCGACAGTTTGTGAAGAGATTGTTGCTCATCTAGTCTGGAAATTGTTTGTGGCGTTCTCCAAATACTTATGAAAGCTCATTTTATTCCAGATTATTGGCAGAAATTTCTGCAGTTTGTCCTCCCCATGTTGTACTTCAAGGTGACTTCAATTGTGGTTCGGTCCCTGATTTGGACTTCAAACCAGCTAAAAACTTTCCTCTTTCCAAAATTTCTCTTGCTACAACGGAGCTGTGTACAGATCTTGGATTACTAGATGCATGGAGAGTCATTAACCCTCAAGAGAAAGATTTTACATTCTTCTCTCATCATTCTTTCTCGAGAATTGATTACAGTTTTGTTTCAAGATTAACTCTTGATCAAACCAAAACTTGTTGTATCAACACATGTACCCTCTCTGATCACTCGTGCCTCCTTACTATAACCCTCAGTCTAGGCTGTGGCGCCTGAATCCGTTACTACTTAGCAACCCATCCTTTATGTCATCCTTTATGTCATACTTGGAAGCAGAATGGAAACTTTAAATCTCCAAAAATGAAACACCTGATACTTCAGCTTCCGCCTCATGGGAAGCTGGAAAAGCCTTAATGAGGGGGTCAATAATTTCTTACTCTGCAGCAAGGAGGAAAATTGCCTTATAAAAACAGTTAGGTCTTGAACAACAAATCCAAAATCTGGACAGAGAGCTTAAAATCTCTTTTTCCACAACAGTTTTTAAAAGACTAGAAGCCGCCCGATCTGCGCTGGACCACTTACTAACGCAAAAAGCAGAATCTGCAATATTTTTTGCCAAGCATGGATTATTCATGTCTGGTAACAAACCTGGCAGGCTACTCGCCCGGCTGGCTAGAGGCCAAACTGGTCCTACCACAATATCATCTCTCACAGATAGCACAGGTACCCAGCACTTTAAAACCAAGAGTATTTGTAATATAATCAAAGAGTTTTATCAGAATCTGTACACAGCGGACTGTCAGAACACATCAACAAAAAGGACGTGTTTTTTTGATGGAGTTGGCCTTCCCTCTTTGTCTGAGGAAAATAGTCGAAACCTGGGTAGACCAATTACAGCACAGGAGGTCATGGAAACCATTAAATCCCTGCCAAGTGGGAAAGCTCCAGGCCCTGATGGGTTTGGACCTGAATTTTATAAAAAGTCTGGCCCACATTTGTTTAATTTTGAAAAAAGATAAACCCTCAGATAATTGTGCGTCTTACAGACCAATTAGTTTTCTTGGAATCGATTTCAAAATACTTGCAAAATTACTTGCAAGAAGACTGGAATTGGTGTTACCTGCCTTAATCAATCTGGATCAGACTGGCTGCATAAAAAGCAGATACTCTCTCTCCAATGTTCGAAGGTTACTTAATATTATACATTTTTCCCAAAGTTCAAAGACAAGAACACTAGTGTTATCTTTAGATGCTGAAAAAGCATTTGACCGCGTGGACTGGGAGTATCTATTTGACACGCTGCATAGATTTGGGCTGGGTACAGATTTTATAAATTGGATTCATCTTTTATATAGATCTCCATCCGCAAGGATTTGGGTAAATGACTGGTTGATTTTCCCTTCAAGTGGTCACTCTCTGGTTTTATTTACTTGGGGATTAGAGTATCTGCTGTAATTAAAGACCTATATAAACACAATTTCATAACAACCTCAAAATCAATTAAAAACGATTAAATAGGTGGTTTGATCTCCCTCTGTCGTGGATGGGTCGGATCAGCTTAATTAAAATGAATGTTCTTCCTTGAATTTTATATCCGATACAAATGTTACCACTTAGGATTAATAGGTCAGCTATCTCAGATATCCAAAGATCCATCTCTAGGTTCCTGTGACATGGAAAGAGACCACGACTAAAAATGAAGATTCTACGACTGCCTATAAATAGGGGAGGTCAAGTATTCCCCAATATTTTGTATTACAACTGGGCTTGCCACGCCAGCATAGTATATAGTTGGCTTAAACACTTTCTTAACCCAAAAGAACCCCATGTAGATGCCTGGTGCTGTACCCCTTGCTCTGCTCTAAGTCTGTTATCAGTAAACTTAGATAGATAGATAGATAGATAGATACTTTATTGATCCCGAGGGAAATTCAAGGCATCCAGTAGCAGTATACAGACAGGCAGGACACAAGACATTAGTTACAATACACACCCGCTGTCCCCCCCCCCCCCCCCCCCCCCCCCTCTGTATACAATAATGCCCCAAACAAGATTTAGCAGCCCCTATGTGACTAAGAATAAACATAATTATATGTTAAACCTGTGCAGTTAGCATTAGCAATTAGACTTAAAACTAATATAGCATAATGTACATAACCTGTGAGGAGAGAAAAACATGTGTTGGTTAAAAGAGACCTGAGAAAAACATGTGTTGGTTAAAAGAGACCTGAGAAAAACATGTGCTGGTTAAAAGAGACCTGTAAACAGTTAAAGAACCTTAGAAACAAAGTGCTGACCTTCTAGAAACTAGTTCCATGTGCATGTACAGAGGTGTTTGAGCTTATGCCAGAGGTGTGAGTACAGTCGTTAAAGAGTCAATGCAGGAATGTAAATTGGCTCACCAACTTAAAGGAGCAGTGATTTGCATTAAGTGTCCTAGACAATATGGTGAAACCAGGAGTGATTAGGGTGATTATCGTTAAGTACCCAACTATTGAGATTAGCATTATAATGCAGATTAGCATTAAGTGTTGAAGACAATAGAGTGAAACTTGACCTAATTAGGGTGATCATGTCAACCATTACAGATGTAGCTAAACACAACAGTAGGATGAAACCAGACATGATTAGGGTGATTATCTTTAAAGTGACCAGTGCTCAGTAAAGTGACTATCAATATGCATTACATTGTCCAACTGGAGGCTGACTCTGAGGTCAGCAGTGCAGGTGAGGAGTGAGAAAAAAGTGAAAAAAGATTCCAGGGATCACCGTGCGCTTCTTCCCTGCCGTGACAGTGAAGTGTTGTACAGTCTTATGGCCTATAGGGGGACAAAAGAGTTCTTGAGTCTGTCCGTGGAGCACGACTGTGACAGCAGTCTGTCACTGAACATGCTCCTCTGCCCGGTGAAGGTGCTGTGCAGAGGGTGTTGTGTGTTGTCCATGATGGAGAGCATTTTGTCCAGAGACCTCCTCTCTACCACTGTCACCAGTGAGTCCAGCTCTGTACCCACCACAGAGCCGGCCCTCCTCACCAGTCTGTCCAGGCGTGCTGCGTCCCTCTTCTTGCAGCTTCCTCCCCAGCACACCACTGCGTAGAAGAGGACGCTGGACACCACAGACTGGTAGAACATCTGCAGCAGCTTTTTGCAGATCTTGAAGGACCCCAGCCTTCTCAGGAAGTACAGACGGCTCTGTCCCTTCCTGCAGGTAGTGTCCATGTTAGGCGACCAGTCCAGCTTGTCATCCAGCTGCAGCCCCAGGTACCCGTAGGTCCTGACCACCTCCACGTCGACCCCGCCGATGGAAACAGGTTCTAGATGTGGTTTCTTCCTTCGGAAGTCCACCACCATCTCCTTGGTCTTGGAGGTGTTTAGCTGCAGATGGTTGGCACTGCACCACGTCACAAAGTCCTCGATCAGGCTCCTGTACTCCTCCTCCTGTCCATCCCTGACACAAGCAACTATCGCAGTGTCGTCCGAGTATTTCTGCATGTGGCAGAGCTCAGAGTTGTACTGGAAGTCCGAGGTGTACAGGGTGAACAGGACGGGGGAGAGCACGGTCCCCTGTGGTGCTCCGGTGCTGCTGACCACAGTGTCAGATGTGCAGTCCTTCAGTCTGACGTACTGTGGTCTCTCTGTGAGGTAGTCCGTGATCCACCTCACCAGGTGCGAGTCCACCCTCATCTCGGTCAGCTTGTCTCTCAGTAGGAGGGGATGGATGGTGTCGAAAGCGCTTGAGAAATCAAAGAACATGATTCTCATCACGCTGCTCCCTTTGTCCAGATGAGAGTAAGCCCTGTGTAGAAGATAGAGGATGGCATCGTCCACGCCCACCTTTGCCTGGTATGCAAACTGCAGGGGATCCTGTGCGTGTTGTACCTGGGGTCTGAGGAGCAGCAGCCGTTCGAAGGTCTTCATAACGTGGGATGTCAGAGCGATTGGTCTGAAGTCGCCTGGCTCACTGGGGTTCTTCTTCTTGGGGACAGGGGTGAGGCACGAGGTCTTCCAGAGCACAGGAACCTTCCCGAGCCGCAGGCTCATGTTGAAGATGTGCTGAAGTGGCTCCCCCAGCTCAGCAGAGCAGGCCTTTAGCATCCTGGGACACACCTTGTCTGGGCCTGCTGCCTTCCTGGGGCGGAGTCTCTTCAGCTCCTTGCTCACCTGGTCTCTGGTGATGGTGGGGGGGAGGGGGGATGGATTGTCACTGGAGGTTGTATCTGTTCTGGTGGAGGTGTTGGGGGGAGTGAGAGGGGGGGAGGGCGTGTGTAGAGGGGTGCTGGGGGGGAGGAGGGGTGCTGGGGGGGGGAGGAGTGAGCGGGGGGGAGGGGGTGTGTAGAGGGGGGGAGGGGGTGTGTAGAGGGGTGCTGGGGGGACAGGCACTGGCTGCAGCGACGGGGCTGTCGAACCTGTTAAAAAACAAGTTGAGCTGGTTTGCTCTCTCAGGGTCCCCGTCTTCTGCGTTGTTATTTTTCTTTTTGCAGCCTGTGATGGTCTTCATGCCCTCCCAGACCTCCCTCATGTTGTTCTGCTGCAGCTTCTGTTCTACCTTCCTTCTGTACTCCTCCTTTGCCTCTCGGAGTCTGACCTTGAGTTCCCCCTGCACCCGCTTCAGCTCTGCCTGGTCTCCCTCCTTGAATGCCCTTTTCTTCCTGTTAAGGATCTCCTTGACATCGCTGGTGATCCAGGGCTTGTTATTCGGGAAGCAGCGCACAGTTTTAGTGGGAACCACAACGTCCATGCAGAAGTTCATGTAGTCAGTTGTGCAGTGTGTGACCCCCTCAATGTCTTCACCATGGGTCTCTTGCAGGGCACTCCAGTCAGTGGTCTCAAAACAGTCTCTGAGGGCCTCCTCTGCCTCGGGAGACCACTTTCTGAAGGTGCGTGTGGTTATCGGTTGTCTCTGGATCATAGTTTTGTACTGTGGCTTGAGTAGGACCAGGTTGTGGTCGGACTTACCCAGAGGTGGTAACGGGGTGGCAGTGTAGGCGTCCTTCACGTTTGCATACAGGAGGTCTATTGTCCTGTTCTTCCTGGTGGGACAGCTTACAAACTGGTGAAAGTCCGGTAGTGTGGAGTTCAAAGTAACATGGTTAAAGTCCCCTGAGATGGCGATGAAAGCATCCGGGTGCAGCGTTTGTAATCTTGAGGTGGTCGCGTGGATGACGTCACACGCAGTTTCGGCGTGTGCCCGGGGAGGAATGTAAACACAGAGCACGATCGCGTGAGAGAACTCCCTCGGCATGTAGTAAGGACGGAGACCCACCGCCAGCAGCTCGATGTCTTTGCTGCACGTTGCCTCCTTCACAGTAACATGTCCATGGTGGCACCATCTGTTGTTAATAAACAGCGCGAGTCCTCCTCCTTTCCGTTTGCCGCTGCGTTTCGTGTCTCTGTCCGCTCTCACTGTAGTAAAGCCCGGTAGATCCACATTAGCGTCCGGGGTGTTTTGAGTCAGCCAGGTTTCTGTGAGGCACATTAAACTGCACTCTCTAAATGTCCGGTTGTTCCTCACAAGAGCAGCCAGCTCGTCTGTCTTGTTGGTTAGACAGTTTACGTTCCCCATAACTATCACCGGAACTGAGGGCTTGTACCTCCATCGCTTAGCCGCGAGCTTAGCCCTTACCAGAGCCCCGGCCCGACAGCCTCTGTACCGCCGCCTCAGCTCCTCTGGTATCGGGTGAACGATGCCGGCTTGTCCCGCTGACCGGAGCGAGAGCAGCGTTTCCCTTGAATAGGAAAGTTTTCCGCTGCTATTTCCACGAAAACACGAAAAAGTATCCATAGGATACATAAAGTTATACACTGAAGGTGTACTATAAAAACTATATAGTATAGTACTATAAAAACTATAAACGTAGAAGTTGGCACAGAGCCACAACAAACGAATAACATATCAGACGAGTGCGACAGGGACGGAGCTACTGAATGTGCGGCCACTCACGTCGGCGCACAGGTGAGAACTCTGCTTAAAGGAGCTCCCAGGAGAAGTTGAAAATAATCTTATTAAAACTACCCTCAAAATATGGCGATATATTACCAAACATGCTGGCCGACAAGGTTTTTCATTAGCATTACAGACATTAATTCAAAATAAAGCTTTCCCCCCTGGTCTGGGTGTGAGCATCTTTAATGATTGGTATTCAAAGGGATTGAGATTTGTGGCTGACTATTTGACAATGGGAATGTCACGTCATTCTCACAACTTCAAATTAAATACAGGATCCCACACTCCCAATCTTTGGGTTTTCTTCAGGCCAGGCATTTTGTGAAGTCCTTATGCTCGCTCTCACTGGATCGACCAATTAAACATCCGATTGAAAGCTTTCTATTAGATTTTAGCTTATGTGCACTTAACAAAAGTTTATTTCTCTTTTTTATGGTAAATTATTCTCTTGTGACAGTGTCAGAGTCACCAGAGCTAAAGGACTGTGGGGAAAAGATCTCGGGATCGACTTGGATTACAACAGTTGGTGTGATGCTTTTGAATCTGCAAAGAAATTATTTTTGTGTAACAGACTGAGAGAAAATCAGTATAGAATATTACATAGACTTCAGTGCACCCCTTCCCTCTTGAACAACATTAATCCCCAGGTCTCTGCCATGTGCATCACATGTAAAAAAGAGGTGGGAACTTACTATCATTGTTTTGGTTGTGTCCTTTAATATCTAGATTCTGGTCGAATGTTGCAAAAGAACTTAGTTCAATACTACTCAAAACAATAAAGACAGATCCGGGCCTATTCCTTTTGAATATCCCTATGAGGTAGTGACCTTTGACCGCTGCACAGCTGACCTTACTGGAAACACTTCTGCTCTTAGCAAGGCGCTGTGTTCTTTTACAGTGGATAGACTTCTCGGGGGATTCGAGCCCAAGTCGGAGCCAGGGCTCGATGGGCTTGTTCGATCTCCAGCGGCGGATAGTCAGTAGACCAACTAAGGCTGGTAATGTTCTTGCCCTCCGTTTACTGTGGAACGTTGAGAATAAACAAAATTTCAGCCACGGTTTTCTAAGTTATCAATTTTAAACTGTAGCTGCCCGACTATTTTTTCCATAGCGGCGATGGTGGTGCTGTAGACACCATGGCCGTCCACTGTAGCGGAGACGCTCTCCTCAACCTCTTTCATACACTGTTCCAGGTCTCTCACTCGCGATCTCCACCAGGGTGACAGAAACGTTTAATTCACTAAGCGCACTCAATGATATCCAGACGAGCACCGACTTATTCCTCCGTGTCGTTCACTGAGACGCCACAGAAGATCTAATCTACTGTTAGCATGGTCAGCCACCGTTGGTTTGGCAATTTTAGCGTGGTCAGCTACCGTTTTTTTGAAAATGTTAGCGTGGTCAGCCGTTGTTGGTTTGGCAATTTTAGCGTGGTCAGCTACCGCTGGTTTGGCAATTTTAACGTGGTCAGCCATTATTGGTTTGAAAATGTTGGCGTGGTCAGCTGCTGTTGGTTTGGAAATGTTAGCGTGGTCAGTTGTGGTTGGTTTGGAAATGTAGGCGTGGTCAGTTGTGGTTGGTTTGGAAATGTAGGCGTGGTCAGCTGCTGTTGGTTTGGAAATGTTAGCGTGGTCAGTTGTGGTTGGTTTGGAAATGTTCGCGTGGTCAGCTGTTGTTGGTTTGGCAATTTTAGCGTGGTCAGCTACCGTTGGTTTGAAAATGTTAGCGTGGTCAGCCGTTGTTGGTTTGAAAATGTTAGCGTGGTCAGCTGCCGTTGGTTTGGAAATTTAAGCGTGGTCAGCTGCCGTTGGTTTGGCAATTTTAGCGTGGTCAGCTACCGTTGGTTTGAAAATGTTAGAATGGTCAGCCGTTGTTGGTTTGGAAATGTTAGCGTGGTCAGCCGCCGTTGGTTTGGAAATGTTGGCGTGGTCTCTTGGTTTGGAAATGTTGGCGTGGTCAGCCGCCGTTGGTTTGGAAATGTTGGCGTGGTCAGCCGTTGTTGGTTTGGAAATGTTAGCGTGGTCAGTTGCTGTTGATTTGGAAATGTTAGCATGGTCAGCTGCCGTTGGTTTGGAAATTTAAGCGTGGTCAGCCGTTGTTGGTTTGGAAATGTTAGCGTGGTCAGCCGCCGTTGGTTTGGAAATGTTGGCGTGGTCAGCCGTTGTTGGTTTGGAAATGTTGGCGTGGTCAGCCGTTGTTGGTTTGGAAATGTTGGCGTGGTCAGCCGTTGTTGGTTTGGAAATGTTGGCGTGGTCAGCCGTTGTTGGTTTGGAAATGTTAGCGTGGTCAGTTGCTGTTGATTTGGAAATGTTAGCATGGTCAGCTGCCGTTGGTTTGGAAAAGTTTGCATCGCTGTGCCTTGCCTCGCTCAGGGCAAGCGAGTGCCTTGCCTCGTTCAGGGCATGCGAGTGCCTCGCCTCGTTCACGGTGTGTGAAGCGGCTTGTTGAGCAGTTTTCTTAATGGCGGAATCAGTCTCAGCATCTTTAAGGTGAAATTCAGTAACAGGTTTAACTAGAGAAAGTGACGTAGCGGAGAAAAGCGTCCACCTTGATCCGGATCACGATAAAGAAATCCTGCAGTCTGATTTTCATGTTTGAGATGAACGCAGGTTCAGTGAGCCATTTATGACGTCACTGCAGTAGAACCATGTTACAGTAACAATATAAAGTCCTCTGTGTGTGTGTGTGTGTGTGTGTGTGTGTGTGTGTGTGTGTATGTGTGTGTCGGTCAACAGAATCAGCTTCATGCAGTTAAAAGAGGAAATGGCGTCAATCCGCCATTGCTGTTCATAGCTGCTTCCACACACACACACACACACACACACACACACACACAGACACACGGTGATGACGTAAGGCTCGTGCTGCTTAAACACCGTGAGCCCTTCATGTCACGTTGTGAAACACTTTTGACGTCTTCTCCGGTGACAGTGGTAAAAAGGTGGTTTTAGTGGCACTAGTTTGTTGTTGTAAGAACAGTGTGTATTCCTCCGCTGGTGTCGGAACAGAAGGACCCGGATGGAGTGTCATGGCCGCCGTGGCTGTGTTCCTCAGAGAGGAAGGAAGACTCCCGTTAAAGCGGTTTGTGTTTGATCTGCAGCTTTAATGTCCGCCGCTGACTTACCGGAGCAGCGACGTCATCACACTTCACGGTAAGAATCGTTTAATGTAACTTTGAGCGTCACTACGGCGAGAGAGAAGTCATTAAAGTCCACACTCTGACTCACACACACGCACACACACACACACACACACACACACACACAGACACACACACACACAAACACACAAACACACGTACAAACACACGTACACACACTCTTTATAATAAATAAACTGTGTGTAACTAGTCTGTTTGTTGAAGTGTGTATGATGCGTTCACTGACGCTCTGTTCAAACGTGTTTAAACTTCACACAGACTAATGGCTCTGAGGACAACATGTTGGACCGGGACTGTCCCGTTGTTTGTCCCGATGACATCCCGGTACTGGCCCGGTGTGTGTCTATGTCTTGTCTCCCGTATTTAGTCCCGGTGTTTTGGTTCTGAGAGAAGTGACGGAACTTTTCTTTTCTTCTTCTGCAGGTGTGTGTGTGTGTGTGTGTGTGTGTGTGTGTGTGTGTGTGTGTGTGTGTGTGTGTGTGTGTGTGTGTGTGTGTGTGTGTGTGTGTTCTTTCAGCTCTCATCGTAAACGGTTGTTTAATTTAGTCAGTAGTTAAAGTTTAAAGTGATGATGAAGAATTTACACTGAAAATGATATTCAGATATTGTTTAGTTAAAGTTAAAGGACCAATCAGAGAGCTGTATAACTTAAAGGACCAATCAGAGAGCTGCTCTCTTCCTGTGTGATCATGAAGGAAACCTGCTGTGTTGAAGCTTCTCTGACAACAATGCAGCAGCCAGTATGTCCTCCTTCTAACTTTAGATTCTGCTCCTGAATGCTCTGGATCTGATTGGACCAGAGAAGGTAGGCGGGGCTTTGAAGGCCGTTTTGGACGCCCCTGGGTTTGCCAGATATGAGAGCAGTTATCAGGTGAACAGGTGTTGCAGCGATGGAAGCGGGCAGTGGAACTGCTTCAGATAGAAGTGATTGTACCCGAGCTAAAAAGCCTCTGCATGTTTCTAATAAGCTCCAGCAGCAGAAAGCTGCTCAAACTAGGATCAATGTTGGAGATGAAACATGGAGAGAGGTTAGAACGCAGAAAGCTTTACAGACCCATGCAGAGCTGGCTAAACACTGAAGCTACAGTGTCCACCACATGCAGAGCTGGCTAAACACTGAAGCTACAGTGTGCACCACATGCAGAGCTGGCTAAACACTGAAGCTACAGTGTCTCTACATGCAGAGCTGGCTAAACACTGAAGCTACAGTGTCTCTACATGCAGAGCTGGCTAAACACTGAAGCTACAGTGTCCACCACATGCAGAGCTGGCTAAACACTGAAGCTACAGTGTCTCTACATGCAGAGCTGGCTAAACACTGAAGCTACAGTGTCCACCACATGCAGAGCTGGCTAAACACTGAAGCTACAGTGTCCACCACATGCAGAGCTGGCTAAACACTGAAGCTACAGTGTCCATGCGGAGCTGGCTAAACACTGAAGCTACAGTGTCCACCACATGCTGACCTGTGAGAGAGGAGGGGGAGACAGCTCTCTGTGATGATTAGAGTTTAGACTGCAGTTCTCATTTTAAACACTAGGGGGCGGAGCTACAGACTGCTCCTTTAATGCAGATCAGTGATGCATTCTTGACCATATGGCTGACGCTGTGTCAGCAGGTGACGCAGAGAGAGAGAGGCTGATTTAGCTTTCCCTCACTTTTTTTATTATTAATTTTATCGTGTGTGTGTGGAATAGATAGCCACATGCACGCATGTGATTATTTCATAAAAGTTGGGTTAGAAAGCGTGTTAACACTGCTCTGCGGCTTTACCAGCAGAGCGCCGTTTGACCGGACCGCCTGTGTGGGATAAGAACCGTTCAGTTCTAATGACATATTTACACTGTGATGAAAGCTGGTGATAAAACAGCTCGCTGCTGTATTTAGAAGTGATGACACTCTTTACCATAATCAGGAGTTAAATAAGTGGGGAGATGTCAGAGGTCAACGCTGGCGTCCTCCACCTGTTTGAGTCGAGCAGGAGAAGCTGGTCAGAAGTGAAGAGCGAGAGAGAAAAGTGTTCAAAGTGCCCGTTTCAGTTCTCTGATCATCATATTACCCTTTGATGTTGATAATTACACAAAGGTTTTTTTTAAGATTTGGTGAAAATATTAATGTTTTCTTTAAGAAATTGACAATTAGTTAATTACAGTTTTTTTATTCTTTCAGACGGCGTGTTTCAGCTCGTCTTCTTCAGACACGGCGAGCACTAAGGTTACCAGGTAATCACTTTGTCTTGACTTCTTTTATACATGTGGGTCAAACTTAATGCGCAGCTCGAGACTTCAGAAGAATGGTTCCTTTAGTGATGTCATTTTTAGTGAAAGGCATTAAAAAATGATATTGGGGTGTTAAGATTTTTAATATGGCGCCCACGGCATCTCAAGTCCCTTATTTGCAGTCTCCTCGGTCCTCGGCTGAACAGGAAGTAGTTCCAAAGCCGCCATGTTGAGGATCAAAGCTCTTATAGCGAACGGAGGAGAGAGGATGGAGGAGAGAGGAGGCTGATCCGAGGAGCGATGACCGAGGAGACACGAGAGCCGACTTCATGGAAGTCTTTTCACTGACAGACACGCCCCCTTCTCGTATATCACTCAGTGATTGGACGCTGCACAGGATCAGACTTCAGTGAAACAGAGTTTAATAGGGGAGAAAAGAGGGAGATTAAAAAGAGGCTAAACGGAGCGTGGGACATTTAAACAGATGATGAACATCAGTGAGTTTGTAAAGAGTCGCTCTGTGATGAGCTGCCATTAAAAAGAGTCTGACATGAAGATTAACAACCAAATATGAAGCTCTACAACTTCTATCAATACATCCTTCATCTTCATCATCCCTCACACTGTTTGAATGTCTGATGATGATGATGAAGGTCTGATCCCTCACACTGTTTGAATGTCTGATGATGATGATGAAGGTCTGATCCCTCACACTGTTTGAATGTCTGATGATGATGATGAAGGTCTGATCCCTCACACTGTTTGAATGTCTGATGATGATGAGGATGATGAAGGTCTGATCCCTCACACTGTTTGAATGTCTGATGATGATGATGATGATGAAGGTCTGATCCCTCACACTGTTTGAATGTCTGATGATGATGAGGATGATGATGAAGGTCTGATCCCTCACACTGTTTGAATGTCTGATGATGATGATGATGAAGGTCTGATCCCTCACACTGTTTGAATGTCTGATGATGATGATGATGATGATGAAGGTCTGATCCCTCACACTGTTTGAATGTCTGATGATGATGAGGATGATGATGAAGGTCTGATCCCTCACACTGTTTGAATGTCTGATGATGATGATGATGAAGGTCTGATCCCTCACACTGTTTGAATGTCTGATGATGATGAGGATGATGATGAAGGTCTGATCCCTCACACTGTTTGAATGTCTGATGATGATGATGAAGGTCTGATCCCTCACACTGTTTGAATGTCTGATGATGAGGATGAAGGTCTGATCCCTCAGACTGTTTGAATGTCTGATGATGATGATGATGACAGTTTGATGAAGAAGAGTCTGTTTTATATTCTCACTTATTGATCTTCACAAAGTTTCATCATTTAGATTCTAATCAATCATTTTCAGTATCCTGACACATAAATATCTGTGTTTATAAAATACAGAGTTGGTTGTCTAAATACAGGCGAGGTTCAGTCCAAACTGATTAATAATAATCAATAATTATAGACAATTCAAAATGAAATCTTTGAGTCAGTAGAAACTGTCCTTTTGGTTTGAAACAGACTGCAGGTTGTTCTTCAGGTGTTTGTTATCAAGAGACAATGTAACTGTGTTTGATTAGAAATAATACAGTGTGTGTGTTTGATTAGTAATAATACTGTGTGTGTGTGTGATTAGAAATAATACAGTGTGTGTGTGTTTGATTAGAAATAATACAGTGTGTGTGTGTTTGATTAGTAATAATACAGTGTGTGTGTTTGATTAGAAATAATACAGTGTGTGTGTGTTTGATTAGAAATAATAGTGTGTGTTTGATTAGAAATAATACAGTGTGTGTGTGATTAGAAATAATACAGTGTGTGTTTGATTAGAAATAATAGTGTGTGTGTTTGATTAGTAATAATACAGTGTGTGTGTGTTTGATTAGAAATAATACAGTGTGTGTGTTTGATTAGAAATAATACAGTGTTTGTGTGTTTGATTAGAAATAATACAGTGTGTGTGTTTGATTAGAAATAATAGTGTGTGTGTTTGATTAGTAATAATACAGTGTGTGTTTGATTAGTAATAATACAGTGTGTGTGTTTGATTAGTAATAATACTGTGTGTGTGTGTGATTAGAAATAATACAGTGTGTGTTTGATTAGAACCGCTCTCCCACCGCTCCCCTGTCACAAGGTGTCCCCCAGGGGTCGGTGCTTGGTCCCCTCCTCTTCATTCTTTACCTCCTCCCCCTTGGCCAGATCATCCGTCAACATAACCTTCAGTTTCACTGCTACGCCGATGACATCCAACTATACATCTCCTCCAAAGCCATCTCCAACACCACCCACTCCACACTCAGAAACTGCCTCACCGAAATCAAATCATGGATGCAAGCAAACTATCTTCAACTCAACAGCGATAAATCAGACATAATCATCATTGACCCCACATCCCGCACCAAAGCCAGTCACAACTTCTCCCTCACCTTTGATAACTGCACTCTATCCCCCTCACCGCACACCCGCAACCTAGGAATCATCTTTGACAATAACCTAAGGTTCGACCTCCACATCAAACACATCACCAGGACCGCCTTCTTCCACCTCAAAAACATTGCCCGCCTCCGCCCCTCACTCACCTTCCCTGCTGCAGAAACCCTCATCCATGCATTCATCACATCCAGACTGGATTACTGTAACAGCATCCTCCATGGTTTACCATCCAAACTCCTCAATAAACTGCAATACATCCAGAACTCAGCCGCACGCCTGCTCACCCACACCCGCTCCAGAGACCACATCACCCCTGTCCTCCGTGACCTGCACTGGCTCCCCATCACTCACCGCATAGTTTAAAATCATCCTCCTCACACACAGAGCACTAAATAACCTGGCCCCACCTTACCTCACTGACCTGCTTCACCACCACACCCCCTCCCGTGACCTCCGCTCATCTAAAGGAAGCACCCTCTCCCCACCTACACGGACCAAGCGCCGAACCTGGGGAGACGGAACCTTCTCCATCGCTGCCCCCTCCCTCTGGAACTCACTCCCCAAACCCATCCGTTCCTGCACACACCTCCCAACTTTCAAGACCATGCTCAAAACCCACCTCTATAAACTAGCTTTTAATACTTAACTTCTTCTTTCCCCTCTTCTCTTTCTGTTTCTCTGTCTTTTAATGTTCTTCTACTGTTTTTAACTGTTTACTGTGATTTCTTTTTTACATGTAAAGTGCCTTTGAGCCCTTGTAAAAGCGCTTACAAATTAAATGTATTATTATTATTATTATTATTTATTATTAGAAATAATAGTGTGTGTTTGATTAGTAATAATACTGTGTGTGTGTTTGATTAGAAATAATACAGTGTGTGTTTGATTAGAAATAATAGTGTGTTTGATTATACATAATACAGTGTGTGTGTTTGATTATACATAATACAGTGTGTGTGTTTGATTAGAAATAATACAGTGTGTGTGTTTGATTAGTAATAATACAGTGTGTGTGCTTGATTAGTAATAATACAGTGTGTGTGCTTGATTAGTAATAATACAGTGTGTGTGCTTGATTAGTAATAATACAGTGTGTGTTTGATTAGAAATAATACAGTGTGTGTGTTTGATTAGAAATAATACAGTGTGTGTGTTTGATTAGAAATAATACAGTGTGTGTTTGATTAGAAATAATACAGTGTGTGTGTGTTTGATTAGAAATAATACAGTGTGTGTGTTTGATTAGAAATAATACAGTGTGTGTGCTTGATTAGTAATAATACAGTGTGTGTGTTTGATTAGTAATAATACTGTGTGTGTGTGTTTGATTAGAAATCATAGTGTGTTTGATTAGAAATAATACAGTGTGTGTGTTTGATTAGAAATAATACAGTGTGTGTGCTTGATTAGTAATAATACAGTGTGTGTGTTTGATTAGAAATAATACAGTGTGTGTTTGATTAGAAATAATACAGTGTGTGTGTTTGATTAGAAATAATACAGTGTGTGTGTTTGATTAGAAATAATACAGTGTGTGTGTTTGATTAGAAATAATACAGTGTGTGTTTGATTAGAAATAATACTGTGTGTTTGATTAGAAATAATAGTGTGTGTGTTTGATTAGAAATAATACAGTGTGTGTGTTTGATTAGAAATAATACAGTGTGTGTGTTTGATTAGAAATAATACAGTGTGTGTGTTTGATTAGTAATAATACTGTGTGTGTGTGTGTTTGATTAGAAATCATAGTGTGTTTGATTAGAAATAATACAGTGTGTGTTTGATTAGTAATAATACAGTGTGTGTGTTTGATTAGAAATAATAGTGTGTGTTTGATTAGAAATAATACTGTGTGTGTTTGATTAGAAATAATAGTGTGTGTGTGTGTTTGATTAGAAATAATAGTGTGTGTGTGTTTGATTAGTAATAATGCAGTGTGTTTGATGAGAAATAATACAGTGTGCGTGTTTGATTAGAAATAATACAGTGTGTGTTTGATTAGAAATAATAGTGTGTGTGTGTTTGATTAGAAATAATACTGTGTGTGTGTTTGATTAGTAATAATACAGTGTGTGTGTTTGATTAGAAATCATAGTGTGTTTGATTAGAAATAATACAGTTTGTGTGTTTGATTAGAAATAATACAGTGTGTGTGTTTGATTAGTAATAATACAGTGTGTGTGTTTGATTAGAAATAATACAGTGTGTGTTTGATTAGAAATAATACTGTGTGTTTGATTAGAAATAATAGTGTGTGTGTGTTTGATTAGTAATAATACAGTGTGTGTTTGATTAGTAATAATACAGTGTGTGTTTGATGAGAAATAATACAGTGTGCGTGTTTGATTAGAAATAATACAGTGTGTGTTTGATTAGAAATAATAGTGTGTGTGTGATTAGAAATAATACAGTGTGTGTGTGATTAGAAATAATACAGTGTGTGTGTTTGATTAGTAATAATAGTGTGTGTGTTTGATTAGAAATAATAGTGTGTGTGTTTGATTAGAAATACAGTGTGTGTGTTTGATTAGTAATAATACAGTGTGTGTTTGATTAGAAATAATACTGTGTGTGTTTGATTAGAAATAATACAGTGTGTGTTTGATTAGTAATAATACAGTGTGTGTTTGATTAGTAATAATACAGTGTGTGTGTGATTAGAAATAATAGTGTGTGTTTGATGAGAAATAATACAGTGTGTGTTTGATTAGAAATAATACAGTGTGTGTTTGATTAGAAATAATACAGTGTGTGTGTTTGATTAGAAATAATACAGTGTGTGTGTGTTTGATTAGAAATAATACTGTGTGTGTGTTTGATGAGAAATAATACTGTGTGTGTTTGATGAGAAATAATACAGTGCGTGATTAGAAATAATACAGTGTGTGTTTGATGAGAAATAATACTGTGTGTGTGTTTGATTAGAAATAATACAGTGTGTTTGATGAGAAATAATACAGTGTGTGTGTTTGATTAGAAATAATAGTGTGTGTTTGATTAGAAATAATACAGTGTGTGTGTTTGATGAGAAATAATACAGTGTGTGTCTTTGATTAGTAATAATAGTGTGTGTGTTTGATTAGAAATAATAGTGTGTGTGTTTGATTAGTAATAATACAGTGTGTGTTTGATTAGTAATAATACAGTGTGTTTGATTAGTAATAATAGTGTGTTTGATTAGAAATAATACTGTGTGTGTGTTTGATTAGAAATAATACAGTGTGTGTGTGTTTGATTATAAATAATACAGTGTGTGTTTGATTAGTAATAATACAGTGTGTGTGTTTGATTAGTAATAATAGTGTGTTTGATTAGAAATAATACAGTGTGTGTGTTTGATTAGTAATAATAGTGTGTGTGTTTGATTAGTAATAATACAGTGTGTGTGTTTGATTAGTAATAATACAGTGTGTGTGTTTGATTAGTAATAATAGTGTGTGTGTTTGATTAGAAATAATACAGTGTGTGTGTTTCATTAGTAATAATACAGTGTGTGTTTGATTAGAAATAATACAGTGTGTGTGTTTGATTAGTAATAATAGTGTGTGTGTTTGATTAGAAATAATACAGTGTGTGTTTGATTAGTAATAATACAGTGTGTGTTTGATTAGAAATAATACTGTGTGTGTTTGATTAGAAATAATACAGTGCGTGTGTCTTTGATTAGAAATAATACTGTGTGTGTGTTTGATTAGTAATAATACAGTGTGTGTGTTTGATTAGTAATAATACAGTGTGTTTGATTAGAAATAATACAGTGTGTTTGATTAGTAATAATACAGTGTGTGTTTGATTAGAAATAATAGTGTGTTTGATGAGAAATAATACAGTGTGTTTGATTAGTAATAATACAGTGTGTGTGTGATTAGAAATAATAGTGTGTTTGATGAGAAATAATACAGTGTGTGTTTGATTAGAAATAATACAGTGTGTGTGTTTGATTAGAAATAATACAGTGTGTGTTTGATTAGTAATAATACAGTGTGTGTTTGATTAGAAATAATACAGTGTGTTTGATTAGTAATAATACAGTGTGTGTGTTTGATTAGAAATAATACAGTGTGTTTGATTAGAAATAATACTGTGTGTGTTTGATGAGAAATAATACTGTGTGTTTGATTAGTAATAATACAGTGTGTGTGTTTGATTAGAAATAATACTGTGTGTGTGTTTGATTAGAAATAATACAGTGTGTTTGATTAGTAATAATACAGTGTGTGTTTGATTAGAAATAATACAGTGTGTTTGATTAGTAATAATACAGTGTGTGTTTGATTAGAAATAATACAGTGTGTTTGATTAGAAATAATACTGTGTGTGTTTGATGAGAAATAATACTGTGTGTTTGATTAGTAATAATACAGTGTGTGTTTGATTAGAAATAATACTGTGTGTGTGTTTGATTAGAAATAATACAGTGTGTGTTTGATGAGAAATAATACAGTGTGTGTGATTAGTAATAATACAGTGTGTGTGATTAGTAATAATACAGTGTGTGTGATTAGTAATAATACAGTGTGTGTGATTAGTAATAATACAGTGTGTGTTTGATGAGAAATAATACAGTGCTTGTGTTTGATTAGAAATAATACAGTGTGTGTTTGATTAGTAATAATACAGTGTGTGTGTTTGATTAGAAATAATACTGTGTGTTTGCTTAGAAATAATACAGTGTGTGTGTTTGATTAGAAATAATACTGTGTGTGTTTGATTAGTAATACTACAGTGTGTGTGTTTGATTAGAAATCATAGTGTGTTTGATTAGAAATAATACAGTTTGTGTGTTTGATTAGAAATAATACAGTGTGTGTGTTTGATTAGTAATAATACAGTGTGTGTGTTTGATTAGAAATAATACAGTGTGTGTTTGATTAGAAATAATACTGTGTGTTTGATTAGAAATAATAGTGTGTGTGTGTTTGATTAGTAATAATACAGTGTGTGTTTGATTAGTAATAATACAGTGTGTGTTTGATGAGAAATAATACAGTGTGCGTGTTTGATTAGAAATAATACAGTGTGTGTTTGATTAGAAATAATAGTGTGTGTGTGATTAGAAATAATACAGTGTGTGTGTGATTAGAAATAATACAGTGTGTGTGTTTGATTAGAAATAATACAGTGTGTGTTTGATTAGTAATAATAGTGTGTGTGTTTGATTAGAAATAATACAGTGTGTGTGTTTGATTAGTAATAATACAGTGTGTGTTTGATTAGAAATAATACTGTGTGTGTTTGATTAGAAATAATACTGTGTGTGTTTGATTAGAAATAATACAGTGTGTGTTTGATTAGTAATAATACAGTGTGTGTTTGATTAGTAATAATACAGTGTGTGTGTGATTAGAAATAATAGTGTGCGTTTGATGAGAAATAATACAGTGTGTGTTTGATTAGAAATAATACAGTGTGTGTTTGATTAGAAATAATACAGTGTGTGTGTTTGATTAGAAATAATACAGTGTGTGTGTGTTTGATTAGAAATAATACTGTGTGTGTGTTTGATGAGAAATAATACTGTGTGTGTTTGATGAGAAATAATACAGTGTGTGTGTGTGATTAGAAATAATAGTGTGTGTTTGATGAGAAATAATACTGTGTGTGTGTTTGATTAGAAATAATACAGTGTGTTTGATGAGAAATAATACAGTGTGTGTGTTTGATTAGAAATAATAGTGTGTGTTTGATTAGAAATAATACAGTGTGTGTGTTTGATGAGAAATAATACAGTGTGTGTCTTTGATTAGTAATAATAGTGTGTGTGTTTGATTAGAAATAATAGTGTGTGTGTTTGATTAGTAATAATACAGTGTGTGTTTGATTAGTAATAATACAGTGTGTTTGATTAGTAATAATAGTGTGTTTGATTAGAAATAATACTGTGTGTGTGTTTGATTAGAAATAATACAGTGTGTGTGTGTTTGATTATAAATAATACAGTGTGTGTTTGATTAGTAATAATACAGTGTGTGTTTGATTAGTAATAATAGTGTGTTTGATTAGAAATAATACTGTGTGTGTTTGATGAGAAATAATACAGTGTGTGTGTTTGATTAGTAATAATAGTGTGTGTGTTTGATTAGTAATAATACAGTGTGTGTGTTTGATTAGTAATAATACAGTGTGTGTGTTTGATTAGTAATAATAGTGTGTGTGTTTGATTAGAAATAATACAGTGTGTGTGTTTCATTAGTAATAATACAGTGTGTGTTTGATTAGAAATAATACAGTGTGTGTGTTTGATTAGAAATAATACTGTGTGTGTTTGATTAGAAATAATACAGTGCGTGTGTCTTTGATTAGAAATAATACTGTGTGTGTGTTTGATTAGTAATAATACAGTGTGTGTGTTTGATTAGTAATAATACAGTGTGTGTTTGATTAGAAATAATACAGTGTGTTTGATTAGTAATAATACAGTGTGTGTTTGATTAGAAATAATAGTGTGTTTGATGAGAAATAATACAGTGTGTTTGATTAGTAATAATACAGTGTGTGTGTGATTAGAAATAATAGTGTGTTTGATGAGAAATAATACAGTGTGTGTTTGATTAGAAATAATACAGTGTGTGTGTTTGATTAGAAATAATACAGTGTGTGTTTGATTAGTAATAATACAGTGTGTGTTTGATTAGAAATAATACAGTGTGTTTGATTAGTCATAATACAGTGTGTGTGTTTGATTAGAAATAATACAGTGTGTTTGATTAGTAATAATACAGTGTGTGTTTGATTAGAAATAATACAGTGTGTTTGATTAGTAATAATACAGTGTGTGTTTGATTAGAAATAATACAGTGTGTTTGATTAGAAATAATACTGTGTGTTTGATGAGAAATAATACTGTGTGTTTGATTAGTAATAATACAGTGTGTGTGTTTGATTAGAAATAATACTGTGTGTGTGTTTGATTAGAAATAATACAGTGTGTGTTTGATGAGAAATAATACAGTGTGTGTGATTAGTAATAATACAGTGTGTGTGATTAGTAATAATACAGTGTGTGTGATTAGTAATAATACAGTGTGTGTGATTAGTAATAATACAGTGTGTGTTTGATGAGAAATAATACAGTGCTTGTGTTTGATTAGAAATAATACAGTGTGTGTTTGATTAGTAATAATACAGTGTGTGTGTTTGATTAGAAATAATACTGTGTGTTTGCTTAGAAATAATACAGTGTGTGTGTTTGATTAGAAATAATACTGTGTGTGTGTGTGTGTGTGTGTGTGTGTGTGTGTGCGTGTTTGTGTGGACATAAACAGCTGTTCGGCTGATTGACAGCTGAACGTGATCAGCTGACGTCGCGTCATGTGACGCTGTCGAGGAAACGACGTCTCATGTGTCTTAAAGCTGATTTCCTCGGTCCTCTCTCCTCGGCTTCGTTTCCTCCGTGCATCTCTGGTGGGCGGGACTTAGACGCAAGTGGAGGAGACAACTCGGAGGACACTCAGTGCAAATAAGGGAACTGAGATTGAGCCAAACAGTGTGAGGGATCAGACCTTCATCATCATCAGACATTCAAACAGTGTGAGGGATCAGACCTTCATCATCATCATCATCATCAGACATTCAAACAGTGTGAGGGATCAGACCTTCATCATCATCATCATCAGACATTCAAACAGTCTGAGGGATCAGACCTTCATCATCATCATCAGATATTCAAACAGTCTGAGGGATCAGACCTTCATCATCATCATCAGACATTCAAACAGTGTGAGGGATCAGACCTTCATCATCATCATCATCAGACATTCAAACAGTGTGAGGGATCAGACCTTCATCATCATCATCATCATCATCAGACATTCAGACAGTCTGAGGGATCAGACCTTCATCATCATCATCAGACATTCAAACAGTGTGAAGGATCAGACCTTCATCATCATCATCATCATCAGACATTCAAACAGTCTGAGGGATCAGACCTTCATCATCATCATCAGACATTCAAACAGTGTGAGGGATCAGACCTTCATCATCATCATCAGACATTCAAACAGTCTGAGGGATCAGACCTTCATCATCATCATCAGACATTCAAACAGTGTGAGGGATCAGACCTTCATCATCATCATCATCAGACATTCAAACAGTGTGAGGGATCAGACCTTCATCATCATCATCATCAGACATTCAAACAGTGTGAGGGATCAGACCTTCATCATCATCATCATCAGACATTCAAACAGTGTGAGGGATCAGACCTTCATCATCATCATCATCAGACATTCAAACAGTGTGAGGGATCAGACCTTCATCATCATCATCATCAGACATTCAAACAGTGTGAGGGATCAGACCTTCATCATCATCATCAGACATTCAAACAGTGTGAGGGATCAGACCTTCATCCTCATCATCATCATCATCAGACATTCAGACAGTGTGAGGGATCAGACCTTCATCATCATCATCAGACAGTCAAACAGTGTGAGGGATCAGACCTTCATCATCATCATCATCATCATCATCAGACATTCAAACAGTGTGAGGGATCAGACCTTCATCATCATCATCAGACATTCAAACAGTGTGAGGGATCAGACCTTCATCATCATCATCAGACATTCAAACAGTGTGAGGGATCAGACCTTCATCATCATCATCAGACATTCAAACAGTGTGAGGGATGATGAAGATGAAGGATGTATTGATAGAAGTTGTAGAGCTTCATATTTGGTTGTTAATCTTCATGTCAGACTCTTTTTAATGGCAGCTCATCACAGAGCGACTCTTTACAAACTCACTGATGTTCATCATCTGTTTAAATGTCCCACGCTCCGTTTAGCCTCTTTTTAATCTCCCTCTTTTCTCCCCTATTAAACTCTGTTTCACTGAAGTCTGATCCTGTGCAGCGTCCAATCACTGAGTGATATACGAGAAGGGGGCGTGTCTGTCAGTGAAAAGACTTCCGTGAAGTCAGCTCTCGTGTCTCCTCGGTCATCGCTCCTCGGATCAGCCTCCTCTCTCCTCCATCCTCTCTCCTCCGTTCGCTATAAGAGCTTTGATCCTCAACATGGCGGCTTTGGAACTACTTCCTGTTCGGCCGAGGACCGAGGACCGAGGAGACTGCAAATAAGAGAACCAGGAAGCAACCCTGGAACCGTAAAAACAGCTCTGTCATGATTGTATCAAAAGTATAAAGTATAACTCTGATTCTTAAACAAGTTTGTGTAACTGCATTTGTTTGAATTCTTCTTCTTGTTTTTCAGATTTCTGCAGATCGGTAACGATGGATGAGCTACCGTTGCCTCCTGATTCTGCTCGAGGTAACGTGCCGGCGCCCGAGGACGAGCGGGACAAAGTGAAGGACTTTGTGTTCAAACACTTCAGAGAGGTGACGGATGAGTCGCTCTTCAGCGCTGCAGACGAGTCGTCGGTGAAGGATTATGGGAGTCCCACGAAGAGAGAGCGACAGACGGTGACCAAAGGTCACAGTAAAGTCCAGCAGGGCGCCGTGTTCTCCGGAAAGATCCTGAGCTTCGAATGCTCCGTGTGTAAAGATGGCTCCACCTACAGCCCCAACGACCTGCTCAAACACTTTCGAGCAGCTCACAAAGACTCTCTTCCCACTTATCCGTGTGATCTGTGCGGTTTCTTTACAAACGAGTTTCCTGCTCTTCAGCGCCATCGCATCGAGCACAGGAACACCCTGGTCACATGTGAGCTGTGTAACGATGACGTTCAGTACTCTCTGCTGCTGCTCACCAGACACTACATCATGTGTCACAGTGTGAACGGACAGTTTAACTGTGACTGGTGCGACTTCACCACAGTGGACGCGGGAACGTTCGTGCAGCACATCCACCATCATAACGAGAGCCCGTGGAAGTGCTCCAAATGTCGCCACATCAGCTCAAACGAAGACGATCACCAGAGGCATCTGAAAGCTCACTCCAGCACATTCCCCTTCACGTGCCAGGTCTGTGGATACGGAGCGGCGAGGAGCGAGTACCTTAAAAAACACACGGCAGCTGTTCACAAAAACGAAGCAGAGAGGACTAACCTCTGGAAGTCTGCAGAAGAAAGCATCTTTCCTACAAACGCGTCCTCAGCTTTAAAACTCATGGTGAGAAAGAGTGAGTCCCATGAGACTCAGAGGACGTCCAAAGTCAACTCTGCCACTTTAAACCACAACAGCCGGCTCATCCAAGCAGAGAAATCGCTGGAGGAGAGCCAACAGCTTGTAGACGGAGCTGTGGCTAAAAAGGACAGTAGACTCTGGAGCAAAGGCTCTGTGAACACGGAGCAGTCGGTCATGTTGCAGGAATGTGAATACACTGCAGGTTCTGATTCTGCAGCTCACACCAGTCCTAATGGGCTGACGGTTCTGATGGTGAAGAACAAAATCTCTCTGCCCCCAAACTGCACAACCAAAGTCATGGGATTCAAGATGGTGGAGGGCAAAAAACACTTAGTACTCAAAGTGATACCTGCGGCAAAGCTGGACCTGTCCAGTCAGAACGGTTCTGTGGTGGAAGACGTGAGCTCCTCTGGGTCAGACAAAAATCAAGTGATTGTTGAGAATGGGGAAGGGTCTTACAGCAGGAGCTCCAAATCTCAGTGCTCTGCTGTTTCACCAAGAAGTGGCTCTTGTGTTCAGACGGATCCAGATGAAATTATGACGGTGAAAGTGAAGATTGAGGAGGAAGAAATGTCGGTTAGCAGCCTGGTTTGTACTCCAGGTAGAGATGATACAGGAGAACAGTCACTCAGTAGTACCTGTGCAGACGCATCATATCCCACGACTGATGACTCTGACCAAAGTCAGCCAGATCCAAGCTCCTGCTCACACACAAATATGTCCCATAATTCACTCTGTGAAGAGTCCATGCACAACGCTTCTGATGTCTGTAATACTACAAGAATGTGTGCCGCTAAGGTCACTGACCTCTCTACTCTGTTAGCAATGTCCAAGAAAAACCTTCCTCCCATAAAAGTCCTCAAAGCGTCTGAAGGAAACTGTTGGGACGAGTTTGCAGACAAACTCGGTGAAGACCTTCAAGGGAGTTTGTTAAAAACCGTGGAACGGTGTCCTCGAGCTACTACGGCAAATAGTAATACTCCTCCTAAAGTTAGATCAGAGATTAAAAATAAGAACTGCCAGCCAAATTCTAAAACTTTTACAGTAAACGCTGACGTGCTGTCAGACTCAGCCTCGCCCTCTTCAGGCCCACAAAGAACCGCAGGCTCAGAAAACCGCACAAAAAATTCTTCTCCAAACCAAGAAGTATTTTCTTTTCACAATTATTCCAAGGAGTCATTCCACACTTCACCCAACACTTACCAAACCTCTGAGCCTCCATCCAGATATTCAGCAGACAAATGTGCTTTTCATGAAGCGTCACAGTTTACTTTGAGTTTATCAGAATCACCAGAAGTGGCCGAAAGGGTCAGTGGGGAAGACTTGAGTGTAGAAGAACAGCGGGCGGCAATGAATAGCGATAATGAGGTTAGTGAGTGCATTGTTGATGATCCTCCTTCAGAGGATGAACCCCCCGAGTCGCTGCTTCGACACTTTAATATCATTAAGATTGAGGAGGACAGTGTTCCTATAAGTAAACCTCCAGCAGAACGAAAGAGTGAGTCCAACTCTTTTGGCACTTTTGTTGAGGAACATTCTGACGCAATCATCACTCAGCAGCTTAACAAAGAAAGAGTGGCATCTGCATGTGCAGGCAAGGATTCCTTAAAACCAACGAAAACGACTCTACGGATCGTTCAGTTCCCCGAAGGGAAGCAGCCGGTCCTCCTGAGGACTTCTGAGAATCAGCTGGCCACACCAGTTCAGGTCAAATCCAGTCCAGGTTTCAAACTGATAACCAATTCTTCAAATCCTCAGATAAACGTTTCTTACATGACCTCGGGGTCAGACAGGTCGAATAACAAGTCCGGTTTAACACCGAGTCCCAACAATAGGATAGTGGCAGTGTCAGTACCAAAGACAGAAAGTCCTGACAAAGGGACAGCTCTTCTCTCTGCTCACCAGTCAGGTGTTGGCAAGACTTCAAATCACTACTTGGTCAACAGTCCAGGTTTTAAGGGCCCTGTGCTCCTCTCCAGCACACCACAGAACACAGCTCCAGACAAAACCACAAAGACACCTCCCACCTGCTTCTTATTACAGAGGTCAGTCCCATTTATTCAGTCTCCCAGTAGTCCTGTCCTCAGGTTGGCAAACACTCAGCTCCCCCTGAACTCACAGCCGGTCCTCGCCATGCCTGTGAGCTCTACTGACAGACTGGGTGCTCCACATGCTGGTCGGCAGGCCTTCCTACTCCGATACATTTCTCCTCCCAAATCAGGCCGGATCCTGAACAACCACGATGCAAAGACTGTGGCTCCCTGCGGCCAAATCAATGATGGTTCTGGAAACAAAGTCTTTTTCAAGCTCGTCACTCCCACAAGTAGCCTTCTTACAAGCGGAGCTCCCGCCTCCAGCAGCCAACCCTTTTTTTTATCCACCAGACCTCAGACACAGTGTTTTCTGGTTTCATCAAACAAAACTACTACACATGCTTCAAACGCAGTAAAGAAAATGATAAGCATACAAAACAGTGCTCAGAGAGAATCCAAACAATCCATCGTTTCCCCCAGTCAGCTCAAAGCAAAGGTTCCACCGTGTGAATCTGAGAAACCCCTCCTCGCTCCGAGGCCCATCAGACCTCCGAGCCTGAGGAAAAGGCGCCGAAAAACGTTGTTTGATGAGCTTCCAGAAACGGCGAATAAATCTAGAAGACTGTCACATAAAGCAGTGACTGAGAAAGAGTCTCCTATGTTATGGAAACCTGTAGCCAAAGACACTGCGAGGACTCTGAGGCTGTCCCCGTTCAGTCATCTACAGCTGCTCAAATGTCCCCGCAGATACCAGCCTGTAGTGGTGCTCAATCATCCTGATGCTGACATCCCTGAAGTGGCCAACATCATGAGCGTGGTCAACAGACACAAAGGAGCTGTCTCTAAGGTTTCTTTGTCTCGGCAAACAGTCCAAGCTCTTTCTGAACTCGCTGCTCAAGACACGAACCCAACAAATTGTGAGACGTCCCACAATCCACCATCTCAGCTGGTTCGGAGTTCGGTCCGAGAACGATTCCTTTTGAAAATGAAGTTAAGGAAAAAGAGCAGGAAAAAGTACGAGGTGGTGGACACTTTATCAGGGTGTGGACAGGAGTGTGTGGTGTTCACCTGCTGGTTCTGTGGTCGACTCTTTCACAACCAAGAGGACTGGATCGGCCACGGACAGCGCCACCTCATGGAGGCCACCAGAGACTGGAATAAACTCTTCTGACAGTTTCCCTTCCTTAAACTGTGGGGAACAAATGGTTGAAGTTGTATATTTTTAATGACCTTTTACTTGATGTTTATAATCTTTAAGTTGCTGTACATATATATTCTTAATGAATCATAGTTTATCTTTCATATTCTGCTCAGTTTTGTACAGCAGCGTGACTTCTGTTGTGCACACAGGTCCAATAAATCGGTACACTGTATGGAGGAGAAGTACGAGGACGATGTCAGAGTCCCATTCAGTAACTCAGGTGATTTCTATTAATGGGGTTTATTTTCTGATGAATGGACCCATCTTAAGGGACTTTTCTATCTTCTTTTTTCCTGCACGAGGGCAGGAAACTAAAGTTTGACTCTAAAGTTTGTAGTTTTAGTCGTCCATCTTGAAAAATGCAGATCCAAATGACTCCTTTTTAATACTGATTTGAATAAAGGGGATAACTTCACACTACTCGACTGTGCGGATGACTTTACAGTTTGTCTTGGTCCTATAGCGTTCACTGTTCTCAGTTATTTCATCTCTGTATCTGAGGCTCATCTGAAGGTCTCAGGTCTTTGTGTTCCTGAGCTCTAAGGTTTCTGAATCCTCCGATGACTGAAGATGTTGTTCATGAGATTAGACTTTGATATAAAAAACAACTTGACCATCTTTCCCTCAGGTGTGTAACGACGTGACGCTCTCATGAATAATTTTTAATCATCTGGATTTAATAAAGAGACTCTTCATTGACGGCGCCTTCAATCCATCTGCTGCGTTTCATTCATCGAAGTATCAATTATTGAATCAAAAACCTTCTCCAAACACCAGGACTTCACTTTGAGCTAAAAAAAAGTTTCAAATCTTTTTTCTTCAATGAGGAGGAAATGACTTTATGGTTTTTTTATAACAGTATATTTATATATTGAAAATAACCACATAATTTATGTATAATTAATATAAAATTTAACAATAGAAGCCTATTTTATACAAAATAGAAGATTCAGTTTTATAGACAGAACGTCAGATAAAAACAAACATTTAAATCCGGACTGATTCAGGGGATACATTACCCTTCAAAAGAACTACAGTTTATTCTTTAAGAACTACATTACCCTTCAAAAGAACTACAGTTTATTCTTTAAGAACTACATTACCCTTCAAAAGAACTACAGTTTATTCTTTAAGAACTACATTACTTTTTAAAAGAACTACATTTCATTCTTTAAGAACTACATTACCCTTCAAAAGAACTAGTTTATTCTTTAATAACTACATTACTTTTTAAAAGAACTACATTTCATTCTTTAAGAACTACATTACCCTTCAAAAGAACTACAGTTTATTCTTTAAGAACTACATTACCCTTCAAAAGAACTACAGTTTATTCTTTAAGAACTACATTACCTACTACCGGAACTGAATTAGCTCTGGTTCTTTGTAATTGAAACCTGTGTAAAAACAAAAAGTCTTTTTTCATTAAATATTTTTAGTGATTTCTCTGCTTAAAGATTTTTTGGGCTGCAAAGAAACTTTTTAATCACTTTCACAGTTTGTAGCTGTTTGTTCATCTTTACTGTAAAGCTGCTCGCTTGCCATCCATCCTGTCTGTTGTTTATACTTTTATTTTTTCACCATGGTTTTAATGATTGTATTAAAAAGAGAGCAAACATCGCATTGACTATTTTATTAAATGTAATGTGCAAAAGCTATTTTTTAAATATATTTTGGTTGAGAAAGTAAAAATGTGCTCAGCCATGATTTTATAACCATCACAGGTAGGGTAACTACTTTTTAACACACAAGCTGAATTTCCCTCAGGATCAATAAAGTTATCTATCTATCTATCTATCTATCTATCTATCTATCTATCTATCTATCTATCTATCTGATAGATAGATAGATAGATAGATAGATAGATAGATAGATAGCTAACCGTAATCTGAAACACAGTGACCGTGAGCTAGCTGAGATTGAAACAAGGTTTTTATCTTCGTCTTATATCATCCTCAATTTAACTAACGGCTTATAAGAACTACACTACCCATAACTAGAGTCACCATATGTTACCATGATGGTAACATACGGTGACTCTCCTACCACCTCCTACTTTTGGTGCTCTATATGCAGACACAAGAACAGCTGTGCCCATCAAGGAAAGGCAGATGTCACAAGGCATATAAAAAGCAGTGTTCATACTACAAGTGTTATGAACACTGCTAGTAGCTGAATTGCACTTGTAGGTTATATCAGCATAAGTCTGGCCGCACCAAAATGTCCTGCATAATAAATGAAGCAGTGGCTCCTCACTTTAGAAAGGAACTGGTCATGAAGATGAGGACCAATCCTTTCACATCTCCTTTCTACACCATATTGGTTTGAAGGAAGCACCATTCGTAAAGGTTACCTGACAGGTATGTATGTGCAGTCCCAATGTAGTACAAATTATATCCAGAAGAGTTTGATCAAATTGGCATTAAGATGTTCCATTCTTGTCATAGAATTCTGTGAGCTCCATGGAAGTGAGTATATGGAAATGCTCACGCATGTTTCCGTTCGATGGTTGAGCCTGGAGAAGTGTTTGACTCCTGCAGCAGTATGCGCCACTGGCCAGCATTAAGTAGGCTTCACATTTTAATGATCCAAATGCATGGTTATTAGAACAGACTGAAAAGTAAATGTAGTATGCGCAACCATTTTTTTCTCTCTCTTTTTCCCCACAGATGACAAACAGCCAAGGTTCAGGAGGCTTGTGGAGGCATTCTCTGACCCAATCACAGAGGTGTACCTGCTCTTCTATCAAGCAACGTTTCCAGTCTTCTCCACCTTCAACCTCCTTCTCCAGAGAGCGGTCGTCCATCTTCCTTCTACATGATGAGGTAAATTGGGAAGGTTGGGATACAGTTTGCTAGTATGATGTACTGTCTGTGTTCCTTTTTTATTAGCACGAAATAAATGTAAATTTGTTAATCTTTTCTGAAATTTTTAGATGAGGGGTTTCATCCGCAAGCTGCATTGCAGCCCCGGGAACTTCATGAAATCCGCTTTAAGGAGCCATCCAACCAACTGCCAGGTAATTAGTAATTGTCCAAGTTTTACATCAGAATATGCACATGCACTATCCACTCACTGATCTCACTCAACACACTGTTTGTTAGAGGGCTGTAGTCATCTCGTCACACACATGGGACCACAATGGAAACAAGTCCCCAGGACTTTTTTGTTTAGCCCAAATGTGTGACTGACTATGCTGTTTGCATTTCTGCCTAATAAACTATTCAATCAATCAGTGATATGATGAAGATACTTAAAGGGGTGCTTTCAAGTTAGCTATTGTGGTTTTTGATGGTGACTAAAGTGACTCAACACAGTCTTATTACCGTCTCATACTGACATGTTGGTGCATACAGCATCGTTAATGACCTCTGAAGTTGTTGATTTGTGTCTCTTGTAGGAAAAAAGTTGGTGATTGGCTTCACTACTCGAGCTACACTCAACAGGCTCCTTGAAGCAGGAGACATTACACCGCAGCAAGTGCAGAGGTTCCAGCAGGCAGCAGTGTTGGAAAGGGCTGTGGAGTATGCCTTAAAGAAACTCCCCATGAAAGAGCCTCTGATAAAACTATAACAATCCCCTTAATATTTTTAAGGTCACCGTTACATAATTCAATCAAAACCTACTGTAACTCAATAGTGTACTACTACTACTCACCTGTGCGCCGACGTGAGTGGCCGCACATTCAGTAGCTCCGTCCCTGTCGTACTCGTCTGATATGTTATTCGTTTGTTGTGGCTCTGTGCCAACTTCTACGTTTATAGTTTTTATAGTACTATACTATATAGTTTTTATAGTACACCTTCAGTGTATAACTTTATGTATCCTATGGATACTTTTTCGTGTTTTCGTGGAAATAGCAGCGGAAAACTTTCCTATTCAAGGGAAACGCTGCTCTCGCTCCGGTCAGCGGGACAAGCCGGCATCGTTCACCCGATACCAGAGGAGCTGAGGCAGCGGTATAGAGGCTGTCGGGCCGGGGCTCTGGTAAGGGCTAAGCTCGCGGCTAAGCGATGGAGGTACAAGCCCTCGGTTCCGGTGATAGTTATGGGGAACGTAAACTGTCTAACCAACAAGACAGACGAGCTGGCTGCTCTTGTGAGGAACAACCGGACATTTAGAGAGTGCAGTTTAATGTGCCTCACAGAAACCTGGCTGACTCAAAACACCCCGGACGCTAACGTGGATCTACCGGGCTTTACTACAGTGAGAGCGGACAGAGACACGAAACGCAGCGGCAAACGGAAAGGAGGAGGACTCGCGCTGTTTATTAACAACAGATGGTGCCACCATGGACATGTTACTGTGAAGGAGGCAACGTGCAGCAAAGACATCGAGCTGCTGGCGGTGGGTCTCCGTCCTTACTACATGCCGAGGGAATTTTCTCACGCGATCGTGGTCTGTGTTTACATTCCTCCCCGGGCACACGCCGAAACTGCGTGTGACGTCATCCACGCGACCACCTCAAGACAATAGACCTCCTGTATGCAAACGTGAAGGACGCCTACACTGCCACCCCCTTACCACCTCTGGGTAAGTCCGACCACAACCTGGTCCTACTAAAGCCACAGTACAAAACTATGATCCAGAGACAACCGATAACCACACGCACCTTCAGAAAGTGGTCTCCTGAGGCAGAGGAGGCCCTCAGAGACTGTTTTGAGACCACTAACTGGAGTGCCCTGCAAGAGACCCATGGTGATGACATTGAGGGGGTCACACACTGCACAACTGACTACATGAACTTCTGTATGGACGTTGTGGTTCCCACTAAAACTGTGCGCTGCTTCCCGAATAACAAGCCCTGGATCACCAGCGATGTCAAGGAGATCCTTAACAGGAAGAAAAGGGCATTCAAGGAGGGAGACCAGGCAGAGCTGAAGCGTGTGCAGGGGGAACTCAAGGTCAGACTCCGAGAGGCAAAGGAGGAGTACAGAAGGAAGGTAGAACAGAAGCTGCAGCAGAACAGCATGAGGGAGGTCTGGGAGGGCATGAAGACCATCACAGGCTGCAAAAAGAAAAACAACAACGCAGAAGACGGGGACCCTGAGAGAGCAAACCAGCTCTCTTGTTTTTTAACAGGTTTGACAGCCCCGTCGCTGCAGCCGGTGCCTGTCCCCCCAGCACCCCTCTACACACCCCCCCTCCCCCCTCTCACTCCCCCCAACACCTCCACAAGGACAAACTCATTCTCCAGTGACAATCCATCCCCCCTCCCCCCCACCATCACCAGAGACCAGGTGAGCAAGGAGCTGAAGAGACTCCGCCCCAGGAAGGCAGCAGGCCCAGACAAGGTGTGTCCCAGGATGCTAAAGGCCTGCTCTGCTGAGCTGGGGGAGCCACTTCAGCACATCTTCAACATGAGCCTGCGGCTCGGGAAGGTTCTTGTGCTCTGGAAGACCTCGTGCCTCACCCCTGTCCCCAAGAAGAAAAACCCCAGTGAGCCGGGCGACTTCAGACCAATCGCTCTGACATCCCACGTTATGAAGACCTTCGAACGGCTGCTGCTCCTCAGACCCCAGGTACAACACGCACAGGATCCCCTGCAGTTTGCATACCAGGCAAAGGTGGGCGTGGACGATGCCATCCTCTATCTTCTACACAGGGCTTACTCTCATCTGGACAAAGGGAGCAGCGTGATGAGAATCATGTTCTTTGATTTCTCAAGCGCTTTCGACACCATCCATCCCCTCCTACTGAGAGACAAGCTGACCGAGATGAGGGTGGACTCGCACCTGGTGAGGTGGATCATGGACTACCTCACAGAGAGACCACAGTACGTCAGACTGAAGGACTGCACATCTGACACTGTGGTCAGCAGCACTGGAGCACCACAGGGGACCGTGCTCTCCCCTGTCCTGTTCACCCTGTACACCTCCGACTTCCAGTATAACTCTGAGCTCTGCCACATGCAGAAATACTCGGACGACACTGCGATAGTTGCTTGTGTCAGGGATGGACAGGAGGAGGAGTACAGGAGCCTGATCGAGGACTTTGTGACGTGGTGCAGTGACAACCATCTGCAGCTAAACACCTCCAAGACCAAGGAGATGGTGGTGGACTTCCGAAGGAACAAACCACATCTAGAACCTGTTTCCATCGGGGGGGTCGACGTGGAGGTGGTCAGGACCTACGGGTACCTGGGGCTGCAGCTGGATGACAAGCTGGACTGGTCGCCTAACATGGACACTACCTGCAGGAAGGGACAGAGCCGTCTGTACTTCCTGAGAAGGCTGGGGTCCTTCAACATCTGCAAAAAGCTGCTGCAGATGTTCTACCAGTCTGTGGTGTCCAGCGTCCTCTTCTACGCCGTGGTGTGCTGGGGAGGAAGCTGCAAGAAGAGGGACGCAGCACGCCTGGACAGACTGGTGAGGAGGGCTGGCTCTGTGGGGGGTACAGAGCTGGACTCACTGGTGACAGTGGTAGAGAGGAGGTCTCTGGACAAAATGCTCTCCATCATGGACAACACACACGACCCTCTGCACAGCACCTTCACCGGGCAGAGGAGCATGTTCAGCGACAGACTGCTGTCACAGTCGTGCTCCACGGACAGACTCAAGAACTCTTTTGTCCCCCTATAGGCCATAAGACTGTACAACACTTCACTGTCACGGCAGGGAAGAAGCACACAGTGATCCCTGGACTCTTTTTTTCACTTTTTCTCACTCCTCATCTGCACTGCTGACCTCAGAGTCAGCCTCCAGTTGGACACTGTAATGCATATTGATAGTCACCTTACTGAGCACTGGTCACTTTAATGATAATCACTCTAATCATGTCTGGTTTCATCCTACTGTTGTGTTATGCTACATCTGTAATGGTTGACATGATCACCCTAACTAGGTCAAGTTTCACTCTATTGTCTTCAACACTTAATGCAAATCACTGCTCCTTTATGTTGGTGAGCCAATTTACATTCCTGCATTGACTGTTTAATGACTGTACTCACACCTCTGGCACTACCTCAAACACCTCTGTACATGCACATGGAACTAGTTTCTAGAAGGTCAGCACTTTGTTTCTAAGGCTCTTTAACTGTTTACAGGTCTCTTTTAACCAGCACATGTTTTTCTCTCCTCACAGGTTATGTACATTATGCTATATAAGTTTTAAGTCTAATGCTAATGCTAACTGCACAGGTTTAACATATAATTATGTTTATTCTTAGTCACATAGGGGCTGCTAAATCTTGTTTGGGGGATTATTGTATACAGAGGGGGGGGGGACAGCGGGTGTGTATTGTAACTAATGTCTTGTGTCCTGCCTGTCTGTATACTGCTACTGGATGCCTTGAATTTCCCTCGGGATCAATAAAGTATCTATCTATCTATCTATCTATCTATCTATCTATCTATCTATCTATCTATCTATCTATCTATCTATCTATCTATCTATCTATCTATCTATCTATCTATCTATCTATCTAGTGTCACTGGGTTAGGACCTTAATTTCCCCCAAAATAAATCAAAAGAGCACTGGAGGAAATTAAATACAGACTTTACTCCGTTTTTAACAAAAAAACAAATCAAATGTCGTTGCCACAGAAAACCAATAATGTCCTCCTTTAACAGGCAAGAAAAAAATGTCCAAGTCCACTGAAAGGGCAAAAGTACACTCCACAAAAAAAGGAAACAAAAAAAAAGGCCATTCGTTTGGCACTCACCGGTCTGGCGGCCTACTTCCTTTTTCGAGAGTGTCCAGGGAGAAGCAGGTCTCTTTTTGCAACGTCCGGTCCTCCCTGGACCTGTCCAGGAGGAAACACCGCAACTTCCAAAAACACTTATTCCCTCATCTTCATCCAGTGAAAAAAACCATCTCTCTTCAGCCACACCGTCCCACTGCTCACTCCTCACCAAACCAAACAAAAAAAATCCCCTGCAAACATTTCCCCCTCTCCCTTTGTTCACCTCTGCTCCGCCCCCCCCCACACACACCTGTGTCTCCCTAACTAATTAGGTCGCCACTCCAGGCACACAGGCAGGGAGATAACACACACACACACACACCCACAGGGACCTCCCTCCCAGTAGTGGCCATGTCACAGATCATGCCATGTTTCTGGATGTCCAGCAGAGAGCAGAGTTTGGAGTGGAAGATGTCTTCTACTTTGTCGACAGGTTAGTTGGGGTATCAAGTAGAGTACATTTTCTCTATCGTGCCAAATCCTAACACAAGTTATCTCAATCTGCTTTACAAGTAGAGCAGGCTTAAGACCAGGCGGTTGTCACATTTTCTTATTTGATGACCACATCTGAAAAACAACCCTTGTTTCAGTTGCACTACTTCACCAGATCACTGCACATTGTGTTTTTTTAGGTTTCCTGAACTTCTCCCGTACAATGGACCTGAGGAGCGTGACAAACGGAGTGAGGAGTTTCTGGACTACCAGTCCATGGACATTGCCATACCCGAAGACCCAGCAATGTTTGACTTTGAGAGCTTTTGGGGGAACATGGCATCAATGAAGAATAAGGTAAGAATTATTCTGCACTCATGGGAATACCCATTGACATAATCAACCTAATACTACACAAAAATACTTGAGAGTAATTAGGCTTCCTATGTAAGTTTTTCAAAGGTGACCGGTATGAGCAGATTTGCCAGGCTGTCTCGTATTGCCAAGTTGGTCTTGGTACTTCCTCATTCAAATGCTGATGCAGAACGAGTTTTCTCTGTGGTTGGACTGAACAAAATCAAAACCCGAAACAGTTTGGCTCTTGAGGGAACTCTATCATCCATCATGACAGTGAAGATGGCGAGCCTTGAGCCACAGTGTTTTAAGCCCCCTGCCTCTGTCATCAAGGCATCAAAATCTGCGACAAACACCTACAACATGAGACATGTCCCCAGCTAAATGATGGAGAGTTGGTTGAAATGAAGAATTGAAGAATAATTGTATTTTGTCAAAATTCTTGTTACAACTTGAATTTCTAATTTCTGGTTAATTAAAACTAGCATTAGGAGACCACAGTGCAGGGAGAGCTGCTGGCATGGAGGTGAGGACATCAGTCTTAAGATATAAATTGGGTATTGATATTGGGGCGGCAGTAGCTCAGTCTGTAGGGACTTGGGTTGGGAACCGGAGGGTCGCCGGTTCAAGTCCCGGCACGGACCAAGTCCGGAAACTGGTATGGTAACTGGAGAGGTGCCAGTCCATTTCCTGAGCACTGCCGAGGTGCCCCTGAGCAAGGCACCGAACCCCAAAACTGCTCTGGAGCGCTCGCTGTGGGCAGCCCCCTCACTCTGAGACCTCTCCATTAATGCATGTCACTAGAACCCTGTTTGTGCATGAGTGTGTATCTCGGCCTATGTGTGTGTTAGACAGAGTGTAAAAACTGAATTTCCCCTCGTGGGATTAATAAAGTGTAAATTATTAAATCGAAGCCAATTTTTTTCCGAACACATCATGACACTAAAGTCTCACTCTTGTCATTTTCTGAAAATTGGCAGCCCTGTACCATGGCAATGTTCCCTGTTCCTCTGAGCTGTATGCGAACAATTGTTAGGCGAACGTGCTAGCTAGTCAGGTACCTTTATATATTAAATACAAACTACAACACATTTAAACACTTAATGTAAACACAATAATGACTAAAGCTACAAATAAAGGATTATCTTATCTTACATTTAAGAAGAAGGATCATTCACAATGGATTGTGGGATGGGTAGTTCATAGACTCTGGATGGAAATGTATGCACACAGTCTTGTACCTTTTTCTTTGTTTTTGCACCAGATCAAATGCACTATAGTCAGGATCACCGAGGGTCCAGTTTGACCTGTTTACTTGACATATTTGTAACAGTTTTATTTTATTCTCCAGCTCAGTGACTCCATTGAGTATTGACTATTAGTAATTATATTATTTAAAGACATTTCACTGAATTCTCCAACATAAATATGGTTGAAGTTCACTTTTAGTCTATTTAAGGGAAAGGCTTCAGCCTTAAAGACTAAAACTGACCCAGAAAATCACCCACAAATCTCTCATAGACTCAGCGCTGGGGTTAGCAAATCTTAATGGGCTTGCACTTGCATGTTTTCATTATACCTAACTGAGAAAAAAGCAGAGGGCAGCTTCATTTGATCAAGTGACATACTGTCAGTGCAACTCCATTGTCTCTTTGAAAGAAGTTTTAGTCGGTTAATGAATCCAAATAAATTGGCAAAGAAACAACTTGGACCTCGTAGACCAAGTTTAACAATTCATCAGGTTTCTACAAAGCCCTACACACAGGATTAACCAGTAATTGGTATGGATGAAAAACCTGGCTAGCAGGCTGTGAATTAGCCGACGTGGTCTTCTGATATTAGCAGATAGCACTGCTTAGGCAACGACTGGTGTAACAGATCTCCGAAAATATCAAGAAACACAAGCAGTCAAAGATCCACATGGAAAGATGTTAGGTTAGGGTGAACTCAACTGGATGAGTGATACAGGCTAGCGGTTCATTGACCCTGCGAAGAGACGAGTAAGAACTGTCACATCCTCAAGCGGCCAATCTAGTGTGTGAAGTGTTTGAGCTAGCTTTGCCAGATGAAACTCAGGCTCCAATAAAAGTCAATAACTTGCATCAGTGTTTTCAGGTGCTTCTCTGGAGCACATCTCTCCAACTGAACCATGAAGAAAGTCATGAATGTGTATATCAGAATTCTTTGATTAATCCTTGCTGCACCTGATCTTGTGGCTTGGTCTTTAGTGTTGCACTGACCACACAAGGTCAAGCCTCATTTATGTATTCAGGTATTTGGGACTTTTTAATGAAGTAGCACTTTGGTGATTAACTATTGTTCTACTTGTTATCGCCATGCTGTCCTTTCCACTCAAACACATCCAGGCTGCTCTACCTTTGAAAGGTTGGATATGCCCCTGCTGATCCTGCAATCTGAACAAATACTTTGATGCTGTATTTTTTAGCTGATTGTGTATTTATTTTGTTTGTGGAAATGCAAATTGTGCAATGTTGAGGAATGGAAAATAGCACCTTTGGCTATTTGTATTTTCTTGAGACCACTGTGATCACTTTTTTTGTTTTTGTAAGATGGGTCAATAAATACTTCATATTATGTTGTTTCTGGATTTATCTTTGAAAGAAAGTGTCCTTATGAGCTGGTCTACATCAGACAACATTTAATTCATTTAAATAATTTATTGTGGGGCAATAACCCTACACCACTTTTGCTTTTGAAGGCGCCTAGATGCAACTTTCTTCCAGTTGTAACTTAAGAGGGGATATCTTTGTATTGTGTGTTGCCATCTAGTGGACAGAAGAGGTATGTCTGCACATAACAACAAACTGATCCTTTGGGTACATCCCAAGTCCCTTATTTGCAGTCTCCTCGGTCCTCGGTCCTCGGCCGAACAGGAAGTAGTTCCAAAGCCGCCATGTTGAGGATCAAAGCTCTAATAGCGAACGGAGGAGAGAGGATGGAGGAGAGAGGAGGCTGATCCGAGGAGCGATGACCGAGGAGACACGAGAGCTGACTTCACGGAAGTCTTTTCACTGACAGACACGCCCCCTTCTCGTATATCACTCAGTGATTGGACGCTGCACAGGATCAGACTTCAGTGAAACAGAGTTTAATAGGGGAGAAAAGAGGGAGATTAAAAAGAGGCTAAACGGAGCGTGGGACATTTAAACAGATGATGAACATCAGTGAGTTTGTAAAGAGTCGCTCTGTGATGAGCTGCCATTAAAAAGAGTCTGACATGAAGATTAACAACCAAATATGAAGCTCTACAACTTCTATCAATACATCCTTCATCTTCATCATCCCTCACACTGTTTGAATGTCTGATGATGATGATGAAGGTCTGATCCCTCACACTGTTTGAATGTCTGATGATGATGATGATGATGAAGGTCTGATCCCTCACACTGTTTGAATGTCTGATGATGATGAAGGTCTGATCCCTCACACTGTCTGAATGTCTGATGATGATGAAGGTCTGATCCCTCAGACTGTCTGAATGTCTGATGATGATGATGAAGGTCTGATCCCTCACACTGTTTGAATGTCTGATGATGAGGATGATGAAGGTCTGATCCCTCAGACTGTTTGAATGTCTGATGATGATGATGATGATGATGAAGGTCTGATCCCTCACACTGTTTGAATGTCTGATGATGATGATGATGATGATGAAGGTCTGATCCCTCACACTGTTTGAATGTCTGATGATGATGATGATGATGATGAAGGTCTGATCCCTCACACTGTTTGAATGTCTGATGATGATGATGAAGGTCTGATCCCTCACACTGTTTGAATGTCTGATGATGATGATGATGATGATGAAGGTCTGATCCCTCACACTGTTTGAATGTCTGATGATGATGATGAAGGTCTGATCCTTCAGACTGTTTGAATGTCTGATGATGATGATGATGATGAAGGTCTGATCCCTCACACTGTTTGAATGTCTGATGATGATGATGATGACAGTTTGATGAAGAAGAGTCTGTTTTATATTCTCACTTATTGATCTTCACAAAGTTTCATCATTTAGATTCTAATCAATCATTTTCAGTATCCTGACACATAAATATCTGTGTTTATAAAATACAGAGTTGGTTGTCTAAATACAGGCTAGGTTCAGTCCAAACTGATTAATAATAATCAATAATTATAGACAATTCAAAATGAAATCTTTGAGTCAGTAGAAACTGTCCTTTTGGTTTGAAACAGACTGCAGGTTGTTCTTCAGGTGTTTGTTATCAAGAGACAATGTAACTGTGTTTGATTAGAAATAATACAGTGTGTGTGTTTGATTAGTAATAATACAGTGTGTGTGTTTGATTAGAAATAATACAGTGTGTGTGTTTGATTAGAAATAATACAGTGTGTGTGTTTGATTAGTAATAATACTGTGTGTGTGTGATTAGAAATAATACAGTGTGTGTGTGTGTGTGATTAGTAATAATACAGTGTGTGTGTGTTTGATTAGAAATAATACAGTGTGTGTGTTTGATTAGAAATAATACAGTGTGTGTGTGTTTGATTAGAAATAATACAGTGTGTGTGTTTGATTAGTAATAATACAGTGTGTGTGTTTGATTAGAAATAATACAGTGTGTGTGTTTGATTAGAAATAATACAGTGTGTGTGTTTGATTAGAAATAATACAGTGTGTGTGTGTTTGATTAGTAATAATACAGTGTGTGTGTTTGATTAGTAATAATACAGTGTGTGTGTGTTTGATTAGAAATAATACAGTGTGTGTGTGTTTGATTAGTAATAATACAGTGTGTGTGTTTGATTAGTAATAATACAGTGTGTGTGTGTTTGATTAGTAATAATACTGTGTGTGTGTTTGATTAGAAATAATACAGTGTGTGTGTGTGATTAGAAATAATACAGTGTGTGTGTTTGATTAGAAATAATACAGTGTGTGTGTGTGATTAGTAATAATACAGTGTGTGTGTTTGATTAGAAATAATACAGTGTGTGTGTTTGATTAGAAATAATACAGTGTGTGTTTGTGATTAGTAATAATACAGTGTGTGTGTGTTTGATTAGTAATAATACAGTGTGTGTGTTTGATTAGAAATAATACAGTGTGTGTGTTTGATTAGTAATAATACAGTGTGTGTGTTTGATTAGAAATAATACAGTGTGTGTGTGTGATTAGTAATAATACAGTGTGTGTGTTTGATTAGAAATAATACAGTGTGTGTGTTTGATTAGAAATAATACAGTGTGTGTGTTTGATTAGAAATAATACAGTGTGTGTGTTTGATTAGTAATAATACAGTGTGTGTGTTTGATTAGAAATAATACAGTGTGTGTGTTTGATTAGTAATAATACAGTGTGTGTGTTTGATTAGAAATAATACAGTGTGTGTGTTTGATTAGTAATAATACAGTGTGTGTGTTTGATTAGAAATAATACAGTGTGTGTGTTTGATTAGAAATAATACAGTGTGTGTGTGTTTGATTAGAAATAATACAGTGTGTGTGTTTGATTAGTAATAATACAGTGTGTGTGTTTGATTAGAAATAATACAGTGTGTGTGTTTGATTAGAAATAATACAGTGTGTGTGTTTGATTAGAAATAATACAGTGTGTGTGTGTTTGATTAGTAATAATACAGTGTGTGTGTTTGATTAGTAATAATACAGTGTGTGTGTGTTTGATTAGTAATAATACAGTGTGTGTGTGTTTGATTAGTAATAATACAGTGTGTGTGTTTGATTAGTAATAATACAGTGTGTGTGTGTTTGATTAGTAATAATACAGTGTGTGATTAGAAATAATACAGTGTGTGTGTTTGATTAGTAATAATACAGTGTGTGTGTGTTTGATTAGAAATAATACAGTGTGTGTGTTTGATTAGAAATAATACAGTGTGTGTGTTTGATTAGTAATAATACAGTGTGTGTGTGTTTGATTAGAAATAATACAGTGTGTGTGTTTGATTAGAAATAATACAGTGTGTGTGTGTTTGATTAGAAATAATACAGTGTGTGTGTTTGATTAGTAATAATACAGTGTGTGTGTTTGATTAGAAATAATACAGTGTGTGTGTTTGATTAGAAATAATACAGTGTGTGTGTTTGATTAGAAATAATACAGTGTGTGTGTTTGATTAGAAATAATACAGTGTGTGTGTGTTTGATTAGAAATAATACAGTGTGTGTGTGTGTGTGTGTGTGTGTGTGTGTGTGTTTGATTAGAAATAATACAGTGTGTGTGTGTTTGATTAGAAATAATACAGTGTGTGTGTGTGTGTGTGTGTGTGTGTGTGTGTGTGTGTTTGATTAGAAATAATACAGTGTGTGTGTGTGTGTGTGTGTTTGATTAGAAATAATACAGTGTGTGTGTGTGTGTGTGTGTGTGTGTGTGTGTGTGTGTGTGTGTGTGTGTGTGTGTGTGTGTGTGTGTGTGTGTGTGTGTGTGTGTGTGTGTGTGTTTGATTAGAAATAATACAGTGTGTGTGTGTGTGTGTGCGTGTGTTTGATTAGTAATAATACAATGTGTGTGTGTGCGTGTGTGCGTGTGTGTGTGTGTGTGTGTGTGTGTGTGTGTGGACATAAACAGCTGTTCGGTTGATTGACAGCTGAACGTGATCAGCTGATGTGGCGTCATGTGACGCTGTCGAGGAAACGACGTCTCATGTGTCTTAAAGCTGATTTCCTCGGTCCTCTCTCCTCGGCTTCGTTTCCTCCGTGCATCTCTGGTGGGCGGGGCTTAGACGCAAGTGGAGGAGACAACTCGGAGGACACTCGGTGCAAATAAGGGAAGTGGAACGTACCCAAGGAGTGATGTCTGTGGGGAGAAGTCAGGGGGCGGGGTCATTGCATTTAAAGAGACACACACACACCAAAATGGAGCTGGTTTCTACAGGGTCCTCTGTTGCTTGATTCATGTTATATTTGGACCAAAACACAACACAGATGTTTCATGGAGACCACACGGGGGCTGTTAGACAAGGTGGAAGAGGAGGAGAACACAGTATTGTCTTTTTGAATTATTATTTGGTAACAAGGTTATTCCACCTAATCCATCCACGTTTCAGTTCCTATCAATAAAATATAATTTACTGTGATGAATATTGTCATAAAAAATGATGACAGAAACAGTCTGGTCTCTATAGGAGCACAGTGTGTTTATTACATATAATTTATCATGATGAACATTGTCATAATAGCAACAGTCTCTTACTCTCTCTTGCTCTCTCTCATTCCCTTGTTCTCTCTCTCTCTCTCTCTATCTTCCTCTCTATCTCTTGTTCTCTCTCTCTCTCTCTCTCTCTTCCTCTCTATCTCTTGTTCTCTCTCTCTCTCTCTCTCTTCCTCTCTATCTCTTGTTCTCTCTCTCTCTATCTTCCTCTCTATCTCTTGTTCTCTCTCTCTCTCTCTCTATCTTCCTCTCTATCTCTTGTTCTCTCTCTCTTCCTCTCTATCTCTTGTTCTCTCTCTCTCTCTCTTCCTCTCTATCTCTTGTTCTCTCTCTCTCTCTCTTCCTCTCTATCTCTTGTTCTCTCTCTCTCTCTCTTCCTCTCTATCTCTTGTTCTCTCTCTCTCTCTCTCTCTCTCTTCCTCTCTATCTCTTGTTCTCTCTCTCTCTATCTTCCTCTCTATCTCTTGTTCTCTCTCTCTCTCTCTCTCTCTCTTCCTCTCTATCTCTTGTTCTCTCTCTCTCTCTTCCTCTCTATCTCTTGTTCTCTCTCTCTCTCTCTTCCTCTCTATCTCTTGTTCTCTCTCTCTCTCTCTTCCTCTCTATCTCTTGTTCTCTCTCTCTCTATCTTCCTCTCTATCTCTTGTTCTCTCTCTCTCTCTTCCTCTCTATCTCTTGTTCTCTCTCTCTCTCTCTTCCTCTCTATCTCTTGTTCTCTCTCTCTCTCTCTTCCTCTCTATCTCTTGTTCTCTTTTTTTCTCTCACTCTCTCTGCAGGCTTCTCTGGTTTTAAAATAAAAATAGGTCATGTTCACATCAGGGACGTCTGCATAATTTTTCTGACTCGTGTGCTGCTGAAGTGGTTCAGGCCAGAGGCAGAGGAAGAGGAGGAGAGTTCAGGGAGTGTGTGTCTCAGGCTCCCCCCCCCCCCCCCCTCCACACACACACACACACACACACAGACAGACACACACACAGCTAACTGAACATTTATGTTGTGATGCATGTTTCATATAAAACATGAAGTCTCTGTGTGGTCATAGGATGTGTCAGAGTGTGTGTGTGTGTGTGTGTGTGTGGGGGGGGGGGGGGGGGGGGGGGCAGCGCTGGTTAATGTTTATAGAAATAAGATATGTTTTATTTATCAAGCATAAGAAACATCATGTTACTAACAAAAGCAGAACATCAGCTGAACTGCAGAATAGGAAGCTTCAATAATAAGCATTATCATCCTATCATTGGCTATGGTTACATAAACCCCGCCTACTCCATGTTTCACTACCAAGGACAGTGATAAGCATAGGAGCATGTGACAAGGTGGCCGAAGACAAAGGCTCCGCCCACCAAGATTCACATGTCTAAAGTCCCGTGTCCACCTAGCTTTCTTTCTGAGCAGTAAAGTGCTGAAGCGTTTGTGTGTTAAGAAAAGCATTGCTGTGTTGACACTGACCAACACGACTCACGGCGGCATGTTTTATATTTGAGATTATTCATTTCCTGATACGAGGCGGCAGTAGCTCAGTCTGTAGGAACTTGGGTTGGGAACCGAAGGGCCGCCGGTTCAAGTCCCGGCACGGATCAAGGCCGGAAATTGGTTTGGTAGCTGGAGAGTTGCCAGTCCACTTCCTGAGTACTGCCGAGATTGCCCTGGGCAAGGCACCAAACAAAAAACTGCTGGCTGTGGGCAGCCCCCTCACTCTGAGATCTCTCCATTAATGCATGTCACTAGGATCCTGTTTGTGCATGAGTGTGTATTTATACTCAACAAAAATATAAACGCAACACTTTTGTTTTTGCTCCCATTTGTCATGAGATGGACTCAAAGATCTAAAATTCATTCCAGATACACAATATTACCATTTCTCTCAAACATTGTTCATAAATCTGTCTAAATGTGTGATAGTGAGCACTTTTGCTTTGCTGAGACAATCCATCCCACCTCACAGGTGTGCCACATCAAGATGCTCATCAGACACCATGATTAGTGCACAGGTGTACCTTATACTGCCCACAATAAAAGGCCACCCTGAAATGTGCAGTTTTTGCTTTATTGAGGGTCTGGGGACTCAGAACCAGTCAGTATCTGGTGTGACCACCATTTGCCTCATGCAGTGCAACACATCTTCTTCGCATAGAGTTTATCAGATTGTCAATTGTGGCCTGTGGAATGTTGGTCCACTCCTCTTCAATGGCTGTGCGAAGTTGCTGGATATTAGTGGGAACTGGTACGCGCTGTCGTATACGCCGGTCAAGCACATCCCAAACATGCTCAATGGGTGACATGTCCGGTGAGTATGCTGGCCATGCAAGAACTGGGACATTTTCAGCTTCCAAGAATTGTGTACAGATCCTTGCAACATGGGGCCGTGCATTATCTTGCTGAAACATGAGGTGATGTTCATGGATGTATGGCACAACAATGGGCCTCAGGATCTCATCACGGTATCTCTGTGCATTCAAAATGCCATCAATAAAATGCACCTGTGTTCTTCGTCCATAACAGATGCCTGCCCATACCATAACCCCACCACCACCATGGGCCACTCGATCCACAACATTGACATCAGCAAAGCGCTCACCCACACGACGCCACACACGCTGTCTGCCATCTGCCCTGAACAATGTAAACCGAGATTCATCCGTGAAGAGAACACCTCTCCAACGTGCCAGACGCCATCGAATGTGAGCATTTGCCCACTCAAGTCTGTTACGGCGACGATCTGGAGTCAGGTTAAGACCCCGATGAGGACGACGAGCATGCAGTTGAGCTTCCCTGAGACGGTTTCTGACAGTTTGTGCAGAAATTCTTTGGTTATGCAAACCAATTGTTTCAGCAGCTGTCTGAGTAGCTGGTCTCAGACGATCTTGGAGGTGAACCTGCTGGATGTGGAGGTCCTGGGCTGGTGTGGTTACACGTGGTCTGCGGTTGTGAGGCCGGTTGGATGTACTGCCATATTCTCTGAAACGCCTTTGGAGACGGCTTATGGTGGAGAAATGAACATTCAATGCCCGAGCAACAGATCTGGTTGACATTCCTGCTGTCAGCATGCCAATTGCACGCTCCCTCAATGCTTGCGCCATCTGTGGCATTTTGCTGTGAGACAAAACTGCACATTTCAGAGTGGCCTTTTATTGTGGGCAGTATAAGGTACACCTGTGCACTAATCATGGTGTCTGATGAGCATCTTGATGTGGCACACCTGTGAGGTGGGATGGATTGTCTCAGCAAAGCAAAAGTGCTCACTATCACACATTTAGACAGATTTATGAACAATGTTTGAGAGAAATGGTAATATTGTGTATCTGGAATGAATTTTAGATCTTTGAGTCCATCTCATGACAAATGGGAGCAAAAACAAAAGTGTTGCGTTTATATTTTTGTTGAGTGTATGTGAGTTCATGTTCATTAGACAGTGTAAATTTAATTTCCCCTCGTGGGAATAATAGATTATGAGACACAATCTCTAGGAAGTAAAACTACAGGGAATATCAAACATTAGGAAAATAGCATCTGGGACATCAGCACCTTTCTGAAAAGTTGAAAGATTTGAAACTCACAAGTGCCTGGTAGAAAAATGTTTTTCTCCAGGCAGCTGCTTTCAGCTGCAAATGCACTCTACCTATTGAAAAAATATGCTGCTGCTTAGAAAAAAAAACCAAGTTGGACGCGAGGCCTAAACCAAAGATAAACCTCCAGAGTTGGAAAATGAAGCCAATGCAATGAGGTTTAAAATCCTGCAGTACCTGGAGTGTCCTCTAGAGGCTGGCTGCAGAAGCACAGGAAGTCACATACACACCCATTCAAAAAGCCTGTTTTTACAGCAGACATTATGTTTCAGATCTACTGGTCTAGAAATAGTCTGACCTGGCAGAAAAGAACAAGTACCAGTCCATTTGAGGTTCTGCAGTGGAGAATGACCTTTGAATGAGAAGAGGACAGCGAGTCAACTTTCACAGTTTGTCTTTATTCAGAGTGCTGACGACGCAGGGTGCTCACAAGTGTCGCTTCTGGAGGTGAGAAACACAAAATGTCACATTGGACAGTTTCATGTTTGGTCCTTGGTCCTCCCCCCAGCCTCCCCTCCCCTTCCAAACAAAGGAAGACACACCAACACGTCACATGACCATGGACATCACATCAGAGTATAACGCTGACAGATGCCGACAGAGTGAAAGAGTGAACGTGACGAGTGTTTGAATGACAATACAAATACAGAGTGAGTCGACTTGAATGTCACACCTGTAAATGAAAAGGTTAAAAAACGTTACATATCAACTTTTACAATAAAGGTTGTCACAATATCACACTTCAAACTTTGATATGATTCAGATTCAAATCAAACTACATCAATAAACAGAAATAAAGATGGTGGACAATGATTGTTTTGAACTCCTGCACACAACAACGTTGGCAACACCTGATAACAGAGAGGTTGCTCTTGTTTTCATGCAGACAGATGTGCAGGAGGTTTTTCACCTGTCTGATAACAAAGACCTGGTTTAATCAGAAATCTTGTGTTATGAAACCACTTTCTGCTTAAAATATGGAAGTTTGTGAAATGAGTTGAGATGTTGCTGATGGGTTAGGGTATCCCTAACCCTTAAACCTGAGTTCCAGTTTGTGCAATAACACTGTATGTAGTAAGTGTTGTGTATTTTCTCTCACAGTGAAAGCTGGCACAATATTTGTGCTTAAAGCACATTTTTAAATAAATATTTTCACAGCAGGAGAGGATAACTGAAGTGCAACATTTGTCGACAAGAGTCTTTTTTGGCAGCAAACCTAAAGTGTCTCCATGAAAATATTCCTTAACCTACTTCATATTTATAAAAGGAGTTGGCCTTTAATAATAACATGTAACACAAACACACAAACACATCTCAATGAATCTACTCATGCACTGTTGCACACATAAAGAACACACATGCTCAAAGTGTTTCCACATGTGTCACCGCTCATTAATAAATAATAACGTGAAGAATCACCACATTAACAAACATAGATCCTTTTAAATCCATTCATCTCAATAATGTTCATCAATCATCCATCAATCCATCAATTTATCAATAAATCAATCGTACTTTACTGATTAAATCATCATGATGATCAATGCCCAATCATCTTTGTCATCATCATGCTGATGATCAATGATCGTGTTCGTCATCATCAGTTAGCAGGTTGCTAATGGCTGATCGTCAGGTTAAGCTAACATAAGGTTTGTTCTTGAGCATGAACAAATCTTAGCTTGTTTAAAAGGTGAAGAGTTGACAGCACAGCTACTGAATGTACAGTATTAGATAGAAACAGAGTTAAGCTGCTCACTTCAGGTTTCATTGATATAAATGTATTTAGATCAACAGAACCCAAAAGAGACAGGCGAGTGACCACAACACCTGAAGGTGAGATCAAAATAAACTAAGAAGTTCAGCCTATCAATCCACCTGCTGACTTTTAGTTTGGACTTGTTTCTGGGCTTTTGATTTGGATTGTTCTCATTAAGTCTTCTTATGGTAAAGCTCTCTTTGAACCTGAGAGGATGTTTATTAAAGACACAAATTCATGAAGCAACCTGATGGTTCAAACAGACCTTTTTAGAACGCTGCTGTAACTGCTGACCACTACAGAGCTACAGAGCTACAGAGCTACAGAGCTACAGAGCTACAGAGCCACAGAGCTACAGAGCTACAGAGCTACAGAGCTACAGAGCCACAGAGCTACAGAGCTACAGAGCCACAGAGCTACAGAGCTACAGAGCTACAGAGCTACAGAGCTACAGAGCTACAGAGCTACAGAGCTACACACTCCTGATTACACTTTGACAGTATTATTCAAACGTTACAGAACTTCTTCATCAAGGGAAAAGAGGCCTTAGGACACATTAAAGGCATAGAGACCTGAACACTCATGGATTGACTGGCTCACAGGCTTTAGGTCTGGCAGGTAAATCTGTATGAGAACTATACAGTGGTTTCATTTTTCCAGGGTCCAGTCCGGATGTTTCCTGTCGAGTCTGAACCAAACAGGCCATCTTCCTGCAGGCTCCTGTTTCGGCCAATAGTTCCTCGCCGGCTAACAGCACCATGCTGTCGGGGCAGAGTATTTCGTGGAAACCCTTTGTACTCTGGCTCGACGCTCAGACTATCTTTTTCTTTTTCCCCTGTCTTTGACATGAATATGTTGGAATCCTGCTGGTACTCCAAGGCGAAGGCTTCAGGTTTCTCACAGCAGCTGGGGGAGGAGGATTGATCCGCTGAGCTGTACAGGTGCCACTGACAGGAGTGGATCCCATGAGAAGGCAGGAGGAGGCTGTTACATGAAGTGATGCTATCATGCATGTTGTGGGCATGGCTGTGACAGGAAGCCAGTGAGTCTTGCACACTGTGGCTGGAGGTCTGACGTTGTAAGCTGTGGCAGGAAGAAAGCTGCTTGTCCAGGTGAGGACTTGGACAGGGCAGCTGGAAGTCCAGATGTGGGCTACTGGGAACAGGTGATGAGCTGTCCAGGTGAGGCACAGCATGAGGGCTATCCAGGTGAGAACTGTGCACACTCCCATCCATACTGGTGGATGTCATGTGGGAGCGGTAGTCCTGCAGGTGGGGGCGTGGCCTGTTGAAGGAGCGGGACTTTGATCTGTTGCTAAGGCAGCTCTGAAGAGGCAGTACAGGGCGAGGAAGCTCATCAGAAAGAGACTGTGGGCGGGGTAAAGAAATTGGCTCAGGGAGAGGAGACATGAGGGTGGGACTAACAGGACCCAGCACAGAAACACAGTAGGGACCCGTCTGATTGGCTGTGGGGCTTTGTGGAGGCTGGATCATCTTGTAAGAGCTTTGGAGAAGGTGAGGGGAAAGGAGTGGCTGTTTTCCTGAGCAAGAGGAACTGAGGTGGCAGTGAGGCTGGTGGACTTCCTGTAGATGGTTCTGTCTGTCCCCGCTGACATCCTCGGTCTTGGACTTCTTTGGACAGCAGGCCCACCAGCGATGCCACACGTCATCCCGCTTGGCACAGTGCTGGATGAGAAGGAAGAGTCCCAGAGTCACACAGAAGGCTCCATACAAACAGCTGAAGATCATGTCCAGGAAGTGTCCCATAGATACCGCCAGAGCTCCCAGAGCCCAGGTGGCCATGAACAGGAAGAGGGTGAAGGCCGTGGCTCGCAGTTGAGATTTAAATGAGTGCTCATTGGCTAGAACTGACACACCTGTGGCAAATGCTGGACAGTCTGTGGCAGACCCAGCAGCTGCCCCAGTATCGATGTGGCAGTTATGGTTGGACTCACTGGATGAGAGTTGCTGCTGCTCCTCGCTCAGAACTTGCAGTTCGTACTTTCTCTCTGGATGGCGTTTGAGCTGGATGAAGGTCCAAAGGAAGTACATGGACATGACAAAGACCAGGAGACCAACGAATGTGTAAAAACCTCCCAGACTGGGTTCCCACGCCATCCAGCAGCTAAAAGAGACACACAGATGCATCAACTTATATTACTATTATAATATATATTATATAACATAATTCGTTTTATTTACTTCAGTAGACTGTGCTCTGTCTGTACAATGTACACATTCAATATGAACAATTAACTCCAAATAAAAACAGGTAATTAAAGAATAATGTAGATAAGACTAAATGAGATAATAGTGCAATGGTGAGTAGTCCAAAAGGATGATACAGTATACTTTCATGAATGATTTTGTAAATCCTTAAGAAATAATAGAAATAGTACTCACTACAGAGCATCTTCTCTGCTGCCATAGTTTTCTAAACCAAACGCTGCTGTGACTCCGACAATGATGAGTGGGACTCCATCACTGACCAGGTAAAACCTGCAGAGAAAGAGTCACATTGTTGGATATAATAGAGGGATGGGGCAAATGAAACCACACTCCAAAAAAGGAGGAGACCCTCTACCCAATTCGTCTTCTAAGCCCCCACACCAACTGGCTCACCTGAGGATAGTTGGCTTTGCCTTGGTAGGTCGGTTGCGGTCAGGAATGCGGAGGGGGTCTTTGGAGACATCTTTGCAGATGTTTCTGGCAGTGAATGTGAGCCACATCATGGTGGACAGGGAGGCGTAATGCAGCACCATGCCGACCTGACCAGACACAGAATCAGTAACAATTACTCAGAGAGAAACATGAAGTCATTTTGTGAATGTGTGTTTGTAAGTGTTTTGAGTTCAGCTTACTCTAACCTTAACAACACCCCCCCCCCCCCCCTCCCCGTGCCCCTCACAGAGAGAAGACAAAAACAATGACTCACAATCTGACACATGAGTGGTGTGTTGATCTGATTGATGCCTCCAGCAAAAACTCCAAATGTCAGGCCAGTGTGGAACAGGAAGTTGAGAAGTGTGTGCCAGCCGTTTCTGCTGATACGAATCTCACTGAAGAAAAAGATCAAAAGAAAAGAGCTTTCATCATCATCTTATATCGAAGGGACTTCGGTTTGGAACTGGAGGGTCGCCGGTTCAAGTCCCAATGCGGACCAATATATGGACATTGGTCTGGTAGCTGGAGAGTTGCCAGACCACTTATAGAGTACTGCCGAGGTGCCCTTTAGCAAGGCACCAAACCAGTGTGTAGCAGCCCCACTCTGACATCGCTCCATTAATGCATGTCCACAGGTGCTGTGTGTGCGTGTGCGTGTGTGTGTGTGTGTGAGAAGCATGTCTCTAAAATATCAGTGTAAACCAGAATTTCCACTCTGGGTTTAATAAAGTATAAAATGAAAATGAAAAAAAGATTTGCTGAGACAGACTGAGGGTTATCTCAGGATGTATGAGTCACACTGAACAATAACATGCTACTGTTTCATGATAGCAGTCATGCTTGTGCTCTGTTAGCAGCTACAGCCTCCTTTCTATCTGCTCCACTTCTATAAGGAGAAAGATCTCCTTCACTAGAATGGGTCACACACTTCTTCACATCCTAACATTCATATTAACAATGATGTTATTTTATATTGTATATTAGTTTGGTGTATGGACGTGTCAGACTGAATCATGTAAACAATTCAATATCAAGCTGTATTCAAATGTTAAAAATCACAACATCAGGACTAAAGAATGTTTTTCAGATAAAAACCTTTAATAAGAATATTGATTATTATGTGTGAAGCACCGACTGACTCACCTGTGATGTACTGACTGACCTGCTCTCTTACCTGTGGTGAACGATGTATGTCATGATGGAGACGAGCAGACAGAGCAGCATGACGGCTGTGCAGGCGTACACCACAGGATGGAGGAAATCCCCGGGGTACGGCGGGAACGACAAAACCCTCTTCAGATCCTGCAGAGACACACCCGGTTCAAAACAGGAGCAGGAAATTAGAGCATTATAATTATAAAAGATAATAACTGAGAGATTATTTGATTTGATACAACTTTATCGTCTGACATGCTCTGAAAACAGCGGCTCCATTTGTGACATAAACATTCAGACACAACATTCAAACATTAACAGGCCTTAAACATGCTGTGATCTGGGATTCGGTAGCCTGTATCTGCAGTTTCACAGGAACTGTTCATATTCTGTGTTCTGTGGGCAGGGTCAGACGGGAAGCAGCTAGCTAACATGCTTACAATCTTTGAGCAGATGTTGGAGCAGTTTAGACTTCAGAGTGCTGGACAGACACAAACCATGAGGTGCTACAGGAACTGTAAAACATTTAGAATCTCAGAGGTGAAGAATAAAAGTACAATCTGTCGACTCGCCCCAAAAGATCTCAGACAGTAGAAGAAATTCTTTTTGTTTTGTCTTTTTGCAGCAGATGGTCAATCGTTGCACCCAAATATTTATAAGATGATATTTAATAGATTTTTTGAATGAGCCTTGTGAGCATCAGATGACTTCATAACAGATTATAACAGGATAAATGAACGTAGAGTTGTCTCCTGGATAACCTGAACAAAAAAACTTACCTGAACTCCTCCAACCACTCCCAAGTGAACCACATGTCACACCTGAACTCCTCCCACACGTCACACCTGAACTCCTCCCACATGTCACACCTGAACTCCTCCCACATGTCACACCTGAACTCCTCCCACACGTCACACCTGAACTCCTCCCACACGTCACACCTGAACTCCTCCCACATGTCACACCTGAACTCCTCCCACATGTCACACCTGAACTCCTCCCACATGTCACACCTGAACTCCTCCCACACGTCACACCTGAACTCCTCCCACATGTCACACCTGAACTCCTCCCACATGTCACACCTGAACTCCTCCCACTTGTCACACCTGAACTCCTCCCACTTGTCACACCTGAACTCCTCCCACATGTCACACCTGAACTCCTCCCACATGTCCCACTTGTCACACCTGAACTCCTCCCACATGTCACACCTGAACTCCTCCCGCATGTCACACCTGAACTCCTCCCACATGTCACACCTGAACTCCTCCCACATGTCACACCTGAACTCCTCCCACTTGTCACACCTGAACTCCTCCCGCATGTCACACCTGAACTCCTCCCACATGTCACACCTGAACTCCTCCCACTTGTCACACCTGAACTCCTCCCACATGTCACACCTGAACTCCTCCCACATGTCACACCTGAACTCCTCCCACTTGTCACACCTGAACTCCTCCCACTTGTCACACCTGAACTCCTCCCACATGTCACACCTGAACTCCTCCCACATGTCCCACTTGTCACACCTGAACTCCTCCCACATGTCACACCTGAACTCCTCCCACATGTCACACCTGAACTCCTCCCACATGTCACACCTGAACTCCTCCCACTTGTCACACCTGAACTCCTCCCGCATGTCACACCTGAACTCCTCCCACATGTCACACCTGAACTCCTCCCACTTGTCACACCTGAACTCCTCCCACATGTCACACCTGAACTCCTCCCACTTGTCACACCTGAACTCCTCCCACATGTCACACCTGAACTCCTCCCACTTGTCACACCTGAACTCCTCCCACATGTCACACCTGAACTCCTCCCACATGTCACACCTGAACTCCTCCCACTTGTCACACCTGAACTCCTCCCACATGTCACACCTGAACTCCTCCCACATGTCCCACTTGTCACACCTGAACTCCTCCCACATGTCACACCTGAACTCCTCCCGCATGTCACACCTGAACTCCTCCCACATGTCACACCTGAACTCCTCCCACATGTCACACCTGAACTCCTCCCACTTGTCACACCTGAACTCCTCCCACATGTCACACCTGAACTCCTCCCACATGTCCCACTTGTCACACCTGAACTCCTCCCACATGTCACACCTGAACTCCTCCCGCATGTCACACCTGAACTCCTCCCACATGTCACACCTGAACTCCTCCCACATGTCACACCTGAACTCCTCCCACTTGTCACACCTGAACTCCTCCCGCATGTCACACCTGAACTCCTCCCACATGTCACACCTGAACTCCTCCCACTTGTCACACCTGAACTCCTCCCACTTGTCACACCTGAACTCCTCCCGCATGTCACACCTGAACTCCTCCCACATGTCACACCTGAACTCCTCCCACTTGTCACACCTGAACTCCTCCCACTTGTCACACCTGAACTCCTCCCACATGTCACACCTGAACTCCTCCCACTTGTCACACCTGAACTCCTCCCACATGTCACACCTGAACTCCTCCCACTTGTCACACCTGAACTCCTCCCACATGTCACACCTGAACTCCTCCCACTTGTCACACCTGAACTCCTCCCACATGTCACACCTGAACTCCTCCCACATGTCACACCTGAACTCCTCCCACTTGTCACACCTGAACTCCTCCCACATGTCACACCTGAACTCCTCCCACTTGTCACACCTGAACTCCTCCCACATGTCACACCTGAACTCCTCCCACTTGTCACACCTGAACTCCTCCCACATGTCACACCTGAACTCCTCCCGCATGTCACACCTGAACTCCTCCCACATGTCACACCTGAACTCCTCCCACATGTCACACCTGAACTCCTCCCACTTGTCACACCTGAACTCCTCCCGCATGTCACACCTGAACTCCTCCCACATGTCACACCTGAACTCCTCCCACTTGTCACACCTGAACTCCTCCCACTTGTCACACCTGAACTCCTCCCGCATGTCACACCTGAACTCCTCCCACATGTCACACCTGAACTCCTCCCACTTGTCACACCTGAACTCCTCCCACTTGTCACACCTGAACTCCTCCCACATGTCACACCTGAACTCCTCCCACTTGTCACACCTGAACTCCTCCCACATGTCACACCTGAACTCCTCCCACTTGTCACACCTGAACTCCTCCCACATGTCACACCTGAACTCCTCCCACTTGTCACACCTGAACTCCTCCCACATGTCACACCTGAACTCCTCCCACATGTCACACCTGAACTCCTCCCACTTGTCACACCTGAACTCCTCCCACATGTCACACCTGAACTCCTCCCACTTGTCACACCTGAACTCCTCCCACATGTCACACCTGAACTCCTCCCACTTGTCACACCTGAACTCCTCCCACATGTCACACCTGAACTCCTCCCACATGTCACACCTGAACTCCTCCCACTTGTCACACCTGAACTCCTCCCACTTGTCACACCTGAACTCCTCCCACATGTCACACCTGAACTCCTCCCACATGTCCCACTTGTCACACCTGAACTCCTCCCACATGTCACACCTGAACTCCTCCCGCATGTCACACCTGAACTCCTCCCACATGTCACACCTGAACTCCTCCCACATGTCACACCTGAACTCCTCCCACTTGTCACACCTGAACTCCTCCCGCATGTCACACCTGAACTCCTCCCACATGTCACACCTGAACTCCTCCCACTTGTCACACCTGAACTCCTCCCACATGTCACACCTGAACTCCTCCCACTTGTCACACCTGAACTCCTCCCACATGTCACACCTGAACTCCTCCCACTTGTCACACCTGAACTCCTCCCACATGTCACACCTGAACTCCTCCCACATGTCACACCTGAACTCCTCCCACTTGTCACACCTGAACTCCTCCCACTTGTCACACCTGAACTCCTCCCACTTGTCACACCTGAACTCCTCCCACATGTCACACCTGAACTCCTCCCACATGTCCCACTTGTCACACCTGAACTCCTCCCACATGTCACACCTGAACTCCTCCCACTTGTCACACCTGAACTCCTCCCACATGTCACACCTGAACTCCTCCCACTTGTCACACCTGAACTCCTCCCACATGTCACACCTGAACTCCTCCCACATGTCACACCTGAACTCCTCCCACTTGTCACACCTGAACTCCTCCCACTTGTCACACCTGAACTCCTCCCACATGTCACACCTGAACTCCTCCCACATGTCCCACTTGTCACACCTGAACTCCTCCCACATGTCCCACTTGTCACACCTGAACTCCTCCCACATGTCACACCTGAACTCCTCCCGCATGTCACACCTGAACTCCTCCCACATGTCACACCTGAACTCCTCCCACATGTCACACCTGAACTCCTCCCACTTGTCACACCTGAACTCCTCCCGCATGTCACACCTGAACTCCTCCCACATGTCACACCTGAACTCCTCCCACTTGTCACACCTGAACTCCTCCCACATGTCACACCTGAACTCCTCCCACATGTAACACCTGAACTCCTCCCACTTGTCACACCTGAACTCCTCCCACATGTCACACCTGAACTCCTCCCACATGTCACACCTGAACTCCTCCCACATGTCACACCTGAACTCCTCCCACATGTCACACCTGAACTCCTCCCACTTGTCACACCTGAACTCCTCCCACATGTCACACCTGAACTCCTCCCACATGTCCCACTTGTCACACCTGAACTCCTCCCACCTGTCACACCTGAACTCCTCCCACATGTCCCACTTGTCACACCTGAACTCCTCCCACATGTCACACCTGAACTCCTCCCACTTGTCACACCTGAACTCCTCCCACAGGTCACACCTGAACTCCTCCCACAGGTCACACCTGAACTCCTCCCACTTCTCTGCCTGTCTGCATGTTCAGAGACCCTCTGGGACTTCCTTCCTCTACCCAGCAGGTTTCCACGAACATGATCTGAGTCTGCTGCTCTGGATGTGAGCATCGTCTCTTTCTTTAGTCATTAAACTTTTAACAGCTGTGAACTTCTGTGCTAATGTAAAAAATTCCAACTCATAATAATACATTCGTTTTGTATAGCGCTTTTCTAAATACCCAAAGACAACAACCAAAAAACAAAACATCAGTGTAACGATCGACTTACTCGTCTGAACCTTCATAGCCAAGAACGTCCTAAGTGAGAATAATATTGGAGTGCAGTGTGTTATTGAGTGTATTCATAACTTTTATCAGAGTAGTGTGTTACCTTCCTCACCTCTTTTCCTACTTTTTCCTCCCCCTCCTCTCTCCATCTCTTCTCTTTCCTCCTCCTGTCTTTCTGCCTCTCTCTCCTCCTCCCCTCCCCCCATTCAGTGTTTTTCTGTAGAGATTAAAATCAGAGTATCTTTACTCTGTCTTTTAGACAGCGACAGCTCTCTTCTTCTTTGTGTTTGTGCATTTTATAGATGCTGTCATGTCTTCCTTTTTCTCCTCTCTCCCACTACAGGACAGCATCCTCACTCAGCCCTCTCGCTTCACTGCACAACTCGACTATTACACAGAGCATGACTGATTAAATCCTGTAGATCCAAAATGAAAAAATACAAGCGTCCACACACAGTGGCACAGATCTGTGAGCTTGATATTCATCTAAGATGATGGAGCACGTTTTATTACCGCTCACGTTTCCTCATTGTGCTTTTTCTTCTACTTCAATGCTTGTATAGTTGTGTCTGCTCTGAGTGACTGACACAGACAACCAATGAGTGACTGACACAGACAACCAATGAGTGACTGACACAGACAACCAATGAGTGACTGACACAGACAACCACAGAGTGACTGACACAGACAACCACGGAGTGACTGACACAGACAACCAATGAGTGACTGACACAGACAACCACAGAGTGACTGACACAGACAACCAATGAGTGACTGACACAGACAACCACAGAGTGACTGACACAGACAACCAATGAGTGACCGACACAGACAACCAATGAGTGACCGACACAGACAACCAATGAGTGACTGACACTGACAACCAATGAGTGACTGACACTGACAACCCCAGAGTGACCGACACAGACAACCAATGAGTGACCGACACAGACAACCAATGAGTGACCGACACAGACAACCAATGAGTGACTGACACAGACAACCACAGAATGACTGACACAGACAACCAATGAGTGACCGACACAGACAACCAATGAGTGACCGACACAGACAACCAATGAGTGACTGACACTGACAACCAATGAGTGACTGACACTGACAACCCCAGAGTGACCGACACAGACAACCAATGAGTCACTGACACAGACAACCAGACAACCAATGAGTCACTGACACAGACAACCAGACAACCAATGAGTGACTGACACAGACAACCAATGAGTGACTGACACAGACAACCAGACAACCAATGAGTGACTGACACAGACAACCAGACAACCAATGAGTGACTGACACAGACAACCAATGAGTGACTGACACAAACAACCAATGAGTGACTGACACTGACAACCAATGAGGGACTGACACTGACAACCACTGAGTGACTGACACTGACAACCACAGAGTGACTGACACAGACAACCACAGAATGACTGACACAGACAACCACAGAGTGACTGACAAAGACAACCACAGAGTGACTGACACAGACAACCACAGAGTGACTGACACAGACAACCACAGAATGACTGACACAGACAACCAATGAGTGACTGACACTGACAACCAATGAGTGACTGACACTGACAACCAATGAGTGACTGACACCGACAACCACAGAGTGACTGACACAGACAACCAGACAACCAATGAGTCACTGACACAGACAACCAGACAACCAATGAGTCACTGACACAGACAACCAGACAACCAATGAGTGACTGACACAGACAACCAATGAGTGACTGACACAGACAACCAGACAACCAATGAGTCACTGACACAGACAACCAGACAACCAATGAGTGACTGACACAGACAACCATAGAATGACTGACACAGACAACCAGACAACCAATGAGTGACCGACACAGACAACCAATGAGTGACTGACACCGACAACCACAGAGTGACTGACACAGACAACCATAGAATGACTGACACAGACAACCAGACAACCAATGAGTCACTGACACAGACAACCAGACAACCAATGAGTGACTGACACAGACAACCAATGAGTGACTGACACAGACAACCAGACAACCAATGAGTGACTGACACAGACAACCAGACAACCAATGAGTGACTGACACAGACAACCAATGAGTGACTGACACAGACAACCAGACAACCAATGAGTGACTGACACAGACAACCAGACAACCAATGAGTGACTGACACAGACAACCAATGAGTGACTGACACAGACAACCAGACAACCAATGAGTGACTGACACAGACAACCAATGAGTGACTGACACAAACAACCAATGAGTGACTGACACTGACAACCAATGAGTGACTGACACTGACAACCAGACAACCAATGGGTGACTGACACAGACAACCAATGAGTGATCGAAACCGACCAAGAGAGTTAATGTATTAACTTAGGTTTAGGAGCAGGACCACGCCTAAACCACACATCCAATCACTAGACAAGCCTACTCACACTAAGCCATCCTACTCTACAGCGTCTGTCTCAGTTCTTCCACAACATGTAGACAGACCCAGCAACTTGCTGACTGCATTGAAAAAAACAAAATCGCTTACTTAACATGGATCCCGAATTTAAGTCGCACGACTCCTGCATGACGAGTTGTTCTAATCCGGTTACCATCCAGCCAGAGAACAGTCCAGACAGCAGTCCAACATCTTAGTCGATTTATTTTCGTGCCTAGCTCCCCCGTGTCTCTCAAGCTCCGACAGCTTTCATCCCTGCTTTCATCCCAGGCTTCACAAAACCCTTGAGCACATGCATCCTTTATCCCTTCATCCCTTTTCCTCGACCCTGCCTTCATTCTTTCATACAAGCTCGACTCAATTTAAGTTCAATCCTTAGTACAAAGACATTGTTTGATCCATCACAGTTAAAGCACTTCAGTAACAGTCAACAAGTTACAGTAGCCACTGTTTGACGATGTCAGGTGTGATGTCACTGGGCCTCAGCCACTCCCATGGTCAGCTTGTTCATCATATCTCTGACAGCCAACTCCTGAGGTTCCTCAATGAGCCTCAACGCAGTGTGGCTTCTCCGGTTTTTCTTCTTTTCCTACTGATCTGTCCTGCCACCCCCCTTCCCCTCCAACCCCACCCCATCCCCACCCTCTCCCTTCCCCATCACCCAAATGTGTTTTTCAATGTAACCATCTATTCAGCCCAGCGGGCTTCATACAGCAATTCAACCGTTCTCAGAGACAGAAGACAAAGCTACACTTCAACCTCCAGTCTTCATCCAGAAACAAACGGGAACATTCAAAGATTTCGCTTTACCATCATCAGGGCTACAGCAGGGAGAGGTGTGTGACGTCACCGGGTTTCTGCTGAGGCAGCCTCTACAGCCACTACCTCCAGCAGTAGCTCCCCGTGGTGGGAAACAGGTCATATCACCTCCTGTGCCTGCTCCCTACGTGTCTCGTAAGCTCCTTCAGTTTTCATCCCTGTACTCGCAGACTCACCAAATTCCTGTGCACATACATCCTTCCTAACTCATCACACCCCTTCCTCACCCCCCCCCCCCCCCTTTCCCCATCACCTAAATGGGTTTTCAATGTAACCAACAATTCAGCCCAGCAGGCTTCATACAGCAATACAACCATTCTCATCCTTGCGGTCGCAGGTTTCACACACCCCCTGTGCACATACTTCCTTTATCCTTTTCCTCTACCCGTCCATACATCCATCCATCCATCCCTCCCTCCTCCTTCCAGCCATCGCTCCTCCCTCCATCCATCAATTCATCCACTTCTATAAAAGCAGTATATGGCTTCAACCACAGCCTCAACTGCAGCAACCTCTTATCTTCCCTTTCCTCTACTTATCCATTCATCCATACTCCCTCCCTCCCTCCTCCAACCATCCCTCCATCCTCCCCCCCATCACCCAAACATGTTTTCAATGTAGAGCTCCTCTATGAGCCTCGACCATCCTGCAAACCTCAGCCTCCATGGCTTCTACAAACCATGGCATCCCCATCTACTGCCTCTACAAATACCAGCCTTTTTTATGACAGCCTCTACCAAGACAGACCCTACAGCCTCAGCTACAGCCTCAATCACAGCAGCCCTTACTCCGCAGGCGAAATCCTTCCCCCTTACCTTTCGGAAAAGTGCAGTGTCGCCTCTCTCAATGATATCATATTGATCGAAAGACACTCAGATAATTTATACTCCATCTGAGCTCTACACGATCATCATGGCAGCATACTTTTGGGGGCATGAACAGTCAAAGAATCCATACTTCTACACTCCGATAACACAGCAGCAACAAGGCTGTCCTCATTCCCCAGCCATCATTCTGCTCAGACTAACGTTAATATCAACCCACCAACTCTTCATCCTCAGAGCAGCCCACATTCTGGGTTACTATTACTCCGTCGCCAACGCATGGTCTCTTCCTCCTTTCAGGAATTCAGACACTTGGCTCCAGGTCCGATGTGCATCCATCTTTGGTCTCACCGTTTCAGTCCCACATGAGTTAAATCCTCAAATCCAACCTCTGAGTGCATCGCATAAATGGTTCTTAACAGTCTCACTCCCAGTACATCTCCTGCCTATCTAACTGAAATGCTTCAAACATAAAGCTCTGCAGAACCACCTTCGCTGGACTCGCCTCCATCTGCAACTTCACGACCCATGCTCAGCCCGTCCATGAATCCACTCCTCCTTTATTCCAACTTCAAATCCACATTCAAATCAGTTACTGCAACACAACGCTTTCTGTCTTTCATTCCTACATAACCTTGTATTAAATGAAGGAAACAGGAAGCGGACCTTTGTAGCCTCTGCATCCACATGTTACATTCAGGCTCCTCATCCTCTGACATCATCATCCACACTTTAGATTTTCTCGCATTCACACTCCGTCAAAGTAAAACAGATCAGCTGGGAACCTCTTTCGCCTCGGCTCCTGTCTCAGCCTATACGAGCCTCTGACAACATATCAACACTCGGCTCGCAGCTCAGGCCTTAACCTCACAAACCGCTCTGACTCTCTGAGAGGAAAACAGTAAACCCCTTTGTTCCAGAAACAACTTCACAAAGTCCTGCACTCCTCAGAACTCTATTCTCTCCCTTCATCCTCATCAGCGCATTGTGCACAGAAGCCAGACTAAGCTTCTCCACCAAGTCCTCGGACCCTGGTCATCTCAGGCACTCCAACAACCTTAACAACACCGATATGCATCAGTCACAGTTACATTTAAATCTGACTCTTTTGGGGGCAATGATCAGATCGGGCAGAGTCTCTCTCTGCCCTGCAGTCAGTTCATCCTTCCAGACCAGCTGACCTCCTCCATCAGGATCAATACCTGAACATCCAGACCAGCTGACCTCCTCCATCAGGATCAATACCTGAACATCCAGACCAGCTGACCTCCTCCATCAGGATCAATACCTGAACATCCAGACCAGCTGACCTCCTCCATCAGGATCAATACCTGAACATCCAGACCAGCTGACCTCCTCCATCAGGATCAATACCTGAACATCCAGACCAGCTGACCTCCTCCATCAGGATCAATACCTGAACATCCAGACCAGCTGACCTCCTCCATCAGGATCAATACCTGAACATCCAGACCAGCTGACCTCCTCCATCAGGATCAATACCTGAACATCCAGACCAGCTGACCTCCTCCATCAGGATCAATACCTGAACATCCAGACCAGCTGACCTCCTCCATCAGGATCAATACCTGAACATCCAGACCAGCTGACCTCCTCCATCAGGATCAATACCTGAACATCCAGACCAGCTGACCTCCTCCATCAGGATCAATACCTGAACATCCAGACCAGCTGACCTCCTCCATCAGGATCAATACCTGAACATCCAGACCAGCTATCTTAAACGTCTATCATTGTGGCATGGTCCTTACTAGTGAACGTGTGATCGACACAGACAACTTTAATCTTTTCATTCAAAAGATTTCTTAATATTGTTACATAGAAGTGTGTGTGTGTGTGTGTGTGTGTGTGTGTGTGTGTGTGTGTGTGTCAATTAATCAATCAATCAATCTTTATTTATGTAGCATCAATTCATAACAGGCGTTATCTCGAGACACTTTACAAAAGCAGGTAAAGGACCTTACCTTGTGTGTGTGTGTGTGTGTGTGTGTGTGTGTGTGTGTGTGTGTGTGTGTGTGTGTGTGCTCCTGGCCCTCCTGCTGTGTAATCTGGCCCTGCTTTACAAGTTTGTATGTTTTAAATCAATGCTTAAAGTTAAACATGTTTCCATAAAATTATAAAACCTAATAAATCAGAGTCTGGATGTGAAAAGTTTAAAAACACACAGAAGTATAAAAACAACTCACCATGGTTCAGGTTCTCTTTAGGTTCTGGAGCTCAGGACTCTTCTGGTCCTTTAACCTGGAGCCTCCATGAGAAGGGGGAGGAATGAAGGTGGTGCTGTTCCTCACAGGTGTTCCTCCTCCACCTGCAGCAGGTGTGAAGATCACAGTCCGAGTCTGTTCTCCAGGATCTGGCCTCCTTTATCTGCCTCCATCTGGATCAAAGGATCAGAATGAACCACTCCTAAAGAAACGTGTTTTTAAGGCACCGCAGTGTGATCAAGCAGCGCGTGCAGTGTAGAAACGTGAGCGCGTGCCTGTTTTAACATGTTCAAAGCATCGCGTATTATGTGTTTTATATGAAACATGATCAAACAGCGCGTGCGGTGTTTTAACATGTTTAAAGCAGCGCGTGCGATGTGTTTTATATGAAACATGATCAAACAGCGCGTGCGGTGTTTTAACATGTTTAAAGCAGCGCGTGCAGTGTGGGCGGAGGAGATCACAGATCAACCGATTGTTTTAACTTTTAATTTCTTATTCATTAAGATTCTAAATAAATTGTAGGTATACAAACATAAAATCTATTGATTATCGATCCGTTAACTGAACGTTTTTGAATTTAGTGTTTACATATGGAGACATAAATCTGACGGTGATTAAATTATCATACTAATTCCGTTCTTTCAGCATCGTGCCGAAGCCGTTGATGTTGACGTCACACACACAATCAGAAGATGAAATATAAATCATTGCCATAAAAATCACGAACCTGCAGCGGAGTCTCCAAACACCAGAATCCGGCTCTTCAATCCAGGTCACTGAAGATCGAGGATGCGCTTCATTTCTTCACCAGGACGCGCCAGTGACGCACCCTGTGACGTCACGAGCGAGTGTGGCTATTTCAATAAAGTGGAGGTAGCATGTTTCAGTGTGGTAGCCATAGTAATCGTTCTTTAACAGCCTAAAACATTTAAGATTTGTTAAAATGTGTAAAATATAACTACTCTTATTTTCCTAACCTGACGTGGGAGTCACGTGATCATCACATGATACACGTGCGCTTAGTTGTCACCATGACAACTAGTAGACAACCAGTGGAGCGCCAACATGTCCGCGGCAGAGAGTGAAAAGAAACGCGAAGAAAAAGACAAAAGTCTTCAGGTGAGACTTTGAAACCATAAAGTTTATTATTATAATAATTATATTAATTATTAATTAATTAAATTATTAAAGCTCTGATTGAAATGTGTGATACCAGTCGCTGACTCAGCTGATCGCAGAGGTCATGAACAAAACTGATGATCAACTGACCACGTAAGTGACGTCATTAACATGACCTTTAATACACATTATAATAATAATAATTCATTTATACTTCATTAATGTTGTAATGAACGTGCTACACACAGGATCCTAATGGAGAGATGTCCGACTGGTGGTGATGGTGGGGGTTAAACTGTTCAACTTTTATCAAGAATTTTAAATAATGTAACTGATGACTTTCTTAGAAATCATGATTTAAGTAATTTTCAAGCATTTTGTGTTAAATTCATGGGGGGGGGGGCACAATTATTATCAGCCTACAGTAGGCATATTTTTATAATCCTATACTGTATTTGCTCAGCATGCAATCATCATGTTAAACATAACCAACAGCAATATGACCCGCGGTAGCCTATAGCCTACACCACATAAGCCTACATAGAAGCAATGTTATGATGAATATCCATAACTCACTTGACTATACAACATATTACTCCTGTCAGTCCAGCTGGATGCAGCATCAGAGAACCTTCTCATCCTTCCATCCTGAGTTAAACTTGTTTAAGGTTTTTTTTAAAAGCAAGCTGAATCAGTGGGGCCTTGCTTCCGAGCAGCATACTGCGCCAATGCTCTGAGAAGACGCTTTGGAGCGTGGACAATGAGTTTTCACACATGACTGTAGAAGCTCCTAAAGTTAGGGCAAAGGTGTGTGCTGTGAGAACAGTCGGCATAGCCTGGGTTAATACGGATATCCATGGCGAAATTAAGTGAGTAAGCCGGCGAAAATTCATCCAGCTTTCAAAAAGCCGCGGTAACGTCGAGTGGCTACAGTGACGTAGGCTACATCACGTACGTAGCTTCAGGCCTGATAGGCAGTGTAGATTCAATCAATCAAACACAATCACACCATTGTTTCTTCATATTTGTAATGGTTTAATGGTAAAGAATGCAACATAATTTGCATCGATGATAATATAAAAATATATATTTTTTTTTTAAACATTTGTGTCTCAAGTGGGGGGGCACAAGCATTTTTGCAGGCGGGCCTGGCCCCCTATGGCCCGCCCATAGCGACGGGTGTGTTTAAACTTCAACTTTTCTGTAAATTGTCTGTTTGAACTGTGTGAACTACATAACAGCTTTGGTCTTAATTAATTTTCTCCAGTTGAACACTGAAATAGTAAAACATAGGTTTCATCTCCGCTCGTCTCTTGTTCCAGACGGAAAGAGACGTCTTCGTTGTTTTATCCTCTGCTTGTAATCTATTTTAAGCACAGCACTTCAAAACATTTAGCAGCATTACAATGGCAAGAAAACATCCTTTTAAGAGGCCGAATTCTTAGGAAAAAACAGAATAATAATGAACAGCCATCTACTGAAACTGCGCTTGGTTTTAAAAATGGGTTGGGGGAGATTAGTTAAGATGAGGATAGGGCCAAACGGTGGGTGGCCATAGCAGCATAGATTTAAAAATAGACTCAAAGAAATGAACATAACCTGAAAATATATGTCCTATTTAAAGAGACCTCTAAACAGTTAAGGAGCCTCAGAAACAAAGCATTGATCTTCTGACAGTATGTGTTGTTTATGCATGTACAGTGGTGTTTAGGATGGAGGTAGTGCCAGAGGTGTGAGAGCAGACATTAAACCAGGGGTCGGCAACCTTTGGCACCCGTGCCACGGGTTAGGGTTAGACCCCCACACATGATGTTGTCAACAATGGCTACGCCGGCTGTTAAAAAGGCCAAAACTAGAGCATTCCTGTCCTCCTGGACACAAGAGTTTGGTTTGTATTTTTGAAGGACCGTGCTGTGTGCACTTTATGCTGTGAGAATGTTGTGTGCCGAATGTCAAGTGTTAAGCGGCATTTTGAGACGAAGCACGAGAAGAATTTCAAAGACCTAGCGGACAAAGCAGAGTCGATTAAACGTGCTGTGTCAAGGTATGACAAACAAGCTAGTTCCCTCAAAGTTTTTACCACAGCTAAAAATCACGGGACAGAAGCAAGCTATCGCATTGCATTGCAAAGCATGGGAAGCCGTTTACGGATGGCAAATTTATTAAGGAGGCTTTTCTCAGAAGCTCAGATGCTCTTTTTGAAAGCTTGTCAAATAAAGAAACGATCAAGTCACGAATAAAGGACATTTCCACGCCAGCTAGAAGTGTTCAGCGACGTATAGATGAAATGGCTGAAAATGTCAGAGCTCAGCAAACAGCTGGATTAAAAGATGCTGCGGTGTTTAGCGTTGCACTCGATGAAAGCGTGGATGTGAATGACGTCCCGCGTTTGGCAGTCATAGCAAGGTACTGTGATTCAATTGTCAGAGAGGAACTTTGCTGCTTGAAGCCAATGCCTGAAACAACAAAAGGTGAAGACATAGCCAAGGCATTAATTGAACATTTTGAGGAACGAGGGATTAACATTGGAAAAGTGTTTGCAGTGACCACAGACGGCGCCCCCGCTATGGTTGGGAAACAAAAGGGAGCTGTCAAACTGATTGAAGAAAAAGTCGGCCACCCCATCATGAAACTCCACTGTATAATACATCAAGCTGCTTCAGCTCTCAAGGAAGACGGACGCTTTTTCTCTCCCTCCCTTATCTCGTCCTTGTGTGTGTTCCCATTGCTTCTGTCTCGTCTGATACTGGAGTGTTTCCTCTTTCTGGCTCTCCGGTATTAAGCTAATATGGAATTAATAAGCTGGTCTCTCAACGCAATTGACAAGATCTTTTCTACAAGATCCACTGGACCGGGGGAGTCCACCTGCCCGGGCGGAACGAACGCGGCTGGTTACGTGATGGATCCATGGGATACATGGAGAGTCATGTGCCTGGGAGTGCTTTCGGTGGAAGATGTTGAGGATGTGTACATATTCGGCTTCATGTTCACCGGGATTGTGCTGATTGGCCTTGGCATAGCTCTGGTGTACCGGAAAATTGGGAAGACGGCAGCTCTGGCGGGAGCACCGAAGCTGCCGGTCATGATGATCGAGATGGGCAAAGCTGTTGGAGCACAGACTGTGGCACTGGCAGAGCTAGGCCGAAGGATGGATGGAATCTGGGGAAAGCTCACTGCGATGCAAGGCGAGTTGAATCTGTTGAGAGCCGGACTTGAAAAACCCCGTCCTAAAGGAGTTTTGTTGGATTTAATTTGGCTCCCACAGACGGAAAATTTTCCTCCACGGATGGACAAGGACGGAGACACGCTCCCAACTCTACCTCCTGTAGGACATTTAGAGACTGTAGGTACCAGCAGGTCTGATAACTGCAGACTCTACCTCCTGTAGTTTAGAGACTGTAGGTACCAGCAGGTCTGATAACTGCAGACTCTACCTCCTGTAGTTTAGAGACTGTAGGTACCAGCAGGTCTGATAACTGCAGACTCTACCTCCTGTAGTTTAGAGACTGTAGGTACCAGCAGGTCTGATAACTGCAGACTCTACCTCCTGTAGGACATTTAGAGACTGTAGGTACCAGCAGGTCTGATAACTGCAGACTCTACCTCCTGTAGTTTAGAGACTGTAGGTACCAGCAGGTCTGATAACTGCAGACTCTACCTCCTGTAGTACATGTAGAGACTGTAGGTACCAGCAGGTCTGATAACTGCAGACTCTACCTCCTGTAGGACATTTAGAGACTGTAGGTACCAGCAGGTCTGATAACTGCAGACTCTACCTCCTGTAGTTTAGAGACTGTAGGTACCAGCAGGTCTGATAACTGCAGACTCTACCTCCTGTAGTTTAGAGACTGTAGGTACCAGCAGGTCTGATAACTGCAGACTCTACCTCCTGTAGTTTAGAGACTGTAGGTACCAGCAGGTCTGATAACTGCAGACTCTACCTCCTGTAGGACATTTAGAGACTGTAGGTACCAGCAGGTCTGATAACTGCAGACACTACCTCCTGTAGGACATTTAGAGACTGTAGGTACCAGCAGGTCTGATAACTGCAGACTCTACCTCCTGTAGGACATTTAGAGACTGTAGGTACCAGCAGGTCTGATAACTGCAGACTCTACCTCCTGTAGGACATTTAGAGACTGTAGGTACCAGCAGGTCTGATAACTGCAGACTCTACCTCCTGTAGGACATGTAGAGACTGTAGGTACCAGCAGGTCTGATAACTACAGACTCTAACTTGTCTGAGTTAAGTAGCAAAATATTATGGGTCATCAGGCTGTATTGACATGTATAGCTGAGTATCATCTGCATAATAATAACAATGTAGTCAGTGTTTCCTCATGAGGTTAGCCCGAGGACACATATAATGGAAACTTTACTTGTTTACTAATAAATAAAATCAGTGTTTTGATGATAGACATGTTTAAATTAGGGTTATTGATGGTGCTGTCTGTTGTTTTCAGGGAGTTAAGTCATATTTTAGGCTTCACGAATCATCACTTGTGTTTGAAAGAAGCGTCTCTGCTGAATTTTTACATCTGTGGATTTTTGTGGATGAAGCAGATGAAGTTCAGCGATAGACAGATGTCCTTCATTGTGACTCTTCTTCACCTGATGATCAGTAACATTCGAGGTAGGCGGAGTCTTACTCATTTATTCAGATTCATTCTATTTCTAGATGTAAACATTAACAACAAACTTTACAGTAAGCTCATTCTGAATTATTATTTTAATGAAATGCCTTGTTGTTTACACCAAAGGTGGGGACTCCAGTCAGACTTTGGACTTGACAAAAATATAAAGGACTGACATCTTTACTTGGACTTCACTACCAATGACTCGTGGCTTCACTTGGACTTTAGCTTCTTGACTCAAAAATTGAGCATGAAATGTGTTATTTTAGGGTCCTCTGATTTTTGCTATGCAGAAAACACAGACAGAATCACATTTTCTGTCATGAGCTCTGCTTTAGCCTAGCTTGCAGGGTGTGTTTGGGTTCTTGATTGCAGGAGTGGGATCAGGTGTGTAGGAGTTGGGCATAGAGTGTATCATCTGGTAACTCATAAGGTTTTTGTCGTTGTTTCGCTGCTCTGTGTGCAATTATTTGTGTGATTGTATTCTTGTGTTTCTGTGTTGCAGAGAAAAATATGGATTTAGTGGAAAACTTAGTGGTGTTTATCGAGTCTTTAGCTCTTCAGTGTTCCACTTCAGATGAAGAAACTTCACTTTTAAACAGAGAGGAAGCCTTTGCTGTCATTGGATACCTGAAAAACAGGTGAGAGATGTATCATTATATTTTTTAGAGGGGATGTAGAGGCTAGGTGGAGTTGAGGTAGAGAACAACCAGTTCAGTCACTTCAATAATCAGGAAACCATATTTGAAAATAGAAAACAGCTTTTTGCTGCTGACTTTATGACATAGATCCTGTTATCTGAAAAATATATCAGTACATTTCTTTACATATAAAGAAGAAAACACATTCAAATAATCTCTGTTTGTTCCAGTCTGTTTCAGAAATATACAGTTTATCAATATCTCTTAAGAACTAACAGAGACCAGCTGCTGACAGGAGCCCAGGTTGGTGTGTGTGAGTGTGTGTTTGGATGGTGGGTGGATCCATTCTAAATTCATGCTCTCCAGTCACTTAAACTCGTACCCTGTGCCTGCAAAGGTGTCTGTGAGCTGACCAACGTCTGACACTACACCTGCATAGACTTAGAATGGTTACACAGGCACAACGCACAAGACGTGTCTGTATGAGTGTTTGATGCGCTTAAACATGTTAATACGTTAACACATCCGCCAACGCCACACTTTAAAGTGTACGCACACACAGGCCACACCTGGATGACACCAAACAACAGATGTAGAAGCAGGTGTGGCGTGAGTGAAGCTACTGCTACTACTGTCTGCTTCATCAAATCTTTATTTCAATGTCATTGACTTCCAAAACAATCTTTATTGAAATAAACCCTTTATCCAGCAGTGATTATGGTAGGCTACTACACTAACTCCATCATATTTACATTACCCAATCCTATTTGGTCAGATCACAGACGTCTTTGCAGGCGCAGGGTACGAGTTTATGTAAATGGAGAGCAGGAATTTAGAGTGTGTGTGTGTGTGTGTGTGTGTGTGTGTGTGTGTGTGTGTGTGTGCGTTGACGATTGATGTTGGTTTCATTCAGTTTATGATTTTGTTTATCTCAAGTGGATTTCTCAAATGTTTTCATGTTCAGGACATATAAATGTAGATATATATAGTTTTTAATGTGAATTTGTTAAAATGAAGATTAAAAAACTAAATTAATTAAAGTAATGTGCTGATGTTATCAGAGGGACGTGGAGGTCTTTGGCTGTCAGTCCATCTGTACTCTGGAGGAAGGACTCTGCTCAACTGATCCAACTGAAGCTGCAGTGATGTTACTTCCCTTCAAGTAATGAACAGATCACAGTTAATAACACCTGTGATTCCCTTGTTGGCCACAGTGGGGTGCTGTCTGTCTGTCTTCCAGTTATATCAGTCTGAACATGGAAAGTTGAAGTTTTGATGTTTGTGTCAATAAAAATGCATGTTATTTGTCAAACATCATATTAATTGTTTAAGGTTTACAGTAAATGATTCTGACCACACACACGATTTTAATTCACCTCATTCAGACCGTTCGGCACCACTGGTTTTAGTTTTGTGATCCAACGTCTCTCTGCCGTTCTTGTCTGGGCTACCGACCTTACGTTTTAGTTAGGCGGACCCCAAGTGCAGACAACCAAAAAGGTTTAACAGGTTATCTAATGTTCAAAAGGCAAAACAAAAAGAGCAGGCAGTGAGGGCAGGGAGCTGGCTGGCTAGACGATCCACCTGAGAGGACGGGAAAACTCGAGGACGAGGAAATGAGTTCAGGTGTGCCCAGGAGGTATGTTTTTTTTTTTAAATTATGTTTTATTCAATTTTGAACAAACAGAACAAATAAACACACATGACTTGTATGAGCAAGTTACAGATCACCTGGGATAAGAAAATTGAAAAAACATTTCGCAAAACAGTACCATACATGAACAGATCTATACCACAGGTATCAGACATTCAGCATGGAACGGGGAATATAAAACATAAACAGGCTGGTGTACAACACCCAGAGAGCACTAAGTATCTGCAGAGGTATAGAAAGGGCGCCAATCAACTCTGCAGCACCCCCTGCATAACAGGTCTGCTGTGCCTTGAGGGAGGCAATTTAAGATTGTTTCCCATAACCTACCGAAAAACCTCTCGTTTCCTTTCAGTACCAAACTTAAGCGTTCCATAGGCAAGATTTTAAACCCAATTCCACTGGAATAAAATACATCTTCTCACTAAAAGAAGAAGCTTGTTCAGAAGTTTTTGCTGGACACTCGTTAGAGGGGGCCTCTCTTCCGAAAGATTTAACCCATACTGTTCCTAATATCAAAATGTAAAACATTGAGCTATAAGAGTGGCCTGAGGGGTTGATAAAGCTTTGTATTTACTGTAAAAGTCATTTTGTCTCATCAGTCTTGTACATATTAGTCTAAAATTACCTGTTTTTATTTTTAGCTGATTATTATTTAATGTTCACTTTGTACAGAGAGAGCACAGTCTACCAAAGTTAATTTCCTTTGGCATGAATATTTTGCTATTTGAACGGCCAGTTATAAAATATATTTTTCTTTTTTAAAAATGTATTTATTTAAGATATATTTTGGGGCATTTTACAGCCTTTATTGAAGAAAAAGGGTACTGGATAGGGTCAGAAAGTGGGGAGAGACATGCGGGAAGGACCGCCACGGGTCGGACACGAACCTGCCTGCCCAAAGACTGTGCAGTTCAAAGGGATATGCACAGTTCCACTGCGCCACCAGCAACCCCAGCAATTTCCTGTCGTTTTTAAAGTAGCTAGCTAATTTGGTAATTACGGCTACACAAATCTCTTTGATAAACGTTTCATTACCAGGTCATGCAAACATACCTTAATCTTGTCATTTTTTTCTCCTCTTCCACTTTCTTTTTTCTGCACCTGAAGGATATGTCCTTTTTTGTGACTTTGTTTTTTGACTCTACCTGCACTTTGGATGTACAGTGACAGTGCAGCAGGAGAGGCAGAGCTTTGACATTTAAAGAGAGGCAGGAAGACTCACGAGGCCTACACCAGCAGCAGCACTCTGTTTACCTAAAAGTAGTAGTACCATAGTGGTCATGGGGCCCTAAGCAAGTGCTTAGTTCGAACAACATGCATACCTATGTCAAAAAAATGGGGAAAAAAACATGCATACCTATATCAAAAAAATGGGAATAAAACAATGTGCATACCTATGTCAAAAACAGTAAAAAAACGACATACCTACCCATGTCGAAAAATGTAAAAAAACAACATGCATATGTCGGGAAATATGAAAAAATGACATACCTACCCATGTCGAAAAATGTAAAAAAACAACATGCATATGTCGGGAAATATGAAAAAATGACATACCTACCCATGTCAAAAACAGTAAAAAAAACTACATACATACCCATGTTGGAAATATAAAAAAAACGACATACATACCTATGTTGAAAAACTGAAGAAAAACGGCATACATACCTATGTCGACAAATTGGAAAAACGACATACATACCTATGTCGAAAAATTAGAAAAAACGACATACATACCTATGTCGAAGAATGAGACAAAACGACATACATACCTATGTTGAAAAACTGAAGAAAAACGACATACATACCTATGTTGAAAAACTGAAGAAAAACGACATACATACCCATGTCGAAAAATGTGAAAAACAACATACATACCTATGTCGAAAAATTAGAAAAAACGACATACATACCTATGTCGAAAAATGTGAAAAAACGACATACCTACCTATGTCGAAAAAATTCATAAAACAACATACATACCTATGTCGAAAAAATAAAAAAACAACATACATACCTATGTTGAAAAATTAGAAAAACGACATACATACCTATGTCAAAAATGTGAAAAAACGTATGTTTACGTAGGTAAACACGGTTTTATGAATGGAAGTGAACCTGTAACACTGTGACTATCTACCTTGGATCAGGAGCATTATACCAAATTAATCACACCTGTGGGTGCGACGTCACCCGCCGGACATTATATGTATGACGCGCACCCACACACTCTTCCTCTTTCTATTCGACTAGGAGCAAGGACAATGCCAACTGCCCGCATCGAGTGACATGGGATGGTTACAGGTTCACTTCCATTCATAAAACCGTGTTTACCTACGTAAACATACGTTTTATTTCATTCCAGTGAACCTGTAACACTGTGACAACACAATACCAAATAAGTCACGAGGAGAGTAAGTTGGCATAACCCACTGGTTAAGGCCATACAGAGGTGGAGTCCACCACATGTAGGAAACCAACAGAACACACTCACGTAGTTGAATTTAAGCAATTTTATTGTAACAAATGAAAAATGATTGCATACACCAAATCCCCTTGGGGGCAAGGGCCACTGGGGGAAAAAAGAAAAGAAAGGAATGCCACTCCAGGGCATGTATCCTTACTGCGCCCATTGCAAAACAGGACTTTTAACAAAAAATACTGCCCAGGCAGGGAAACTCAACCCTCTGCTGCCACCCCAAGGACAGATGAGGGAACAATGGACGAAGCCAGGTTCAATCTGTAGAACTTGGCAAAGGTTGAGGAGGATGCCCAGCCAGCAGCAGTGCACACCTCCTCCAAAGGTGCACCACGGAAAACTGCCCAGGAGGTGGCCATCCCCCTTGTCAAGTGTGCTGAGAGCCTAAAGGGAGGGGCCACTCCAGCCTGCACATAAACCATTGTAATCAACTCAACAATCCAATGCGCCAGACGCTGCCTAGAGACTGGCCTGCCCAGTGTAGTATCCCCGTATGACACAAAAAGTAAATCAGATTTACGAAGAGACCCGTTTGGTCAACATAGTATCGGAGGGCCCTCCCCGGGCACAGGTTGTAAAGCCTTGTCTCCTCTGCAGAGATATGTGGAGGAGGACAGAAAGCCTCCAGGACTAGGGGCTTGGCAACAAAGCTCATAGCCATAACTTTAGGCTGAAAAGCAGGGTTTGGGAGAAGGCGGACTGACCTGTCCCCCTCTCCAAATTGAAGACACGCTCCATCCACCGATAGAGCACTCAGCTCACCCACTCTTTTGGCTAAAACAACGGCCAAGAGAAATGCAGTCTTCAAACTAAGATAGCGAAGGTCCAGACTGGACAGCAGTTCAAAGGGAGGCTGACATAGCGCACTTAGAACAACCTGGAGCAATGTGCCCACCACTTGCCTCTCTAGGCCTCGGGAGAGCAAATGCTGCCATTCAAGGGCCACACATGAAGCCTCAGTGTTCGTGGCTCTGGGTGCCATATCTGGCCTTGTATCTGGGACAGCATATCCCGTCTGACTGGCAGACACCACGGAGAGTCCTCCAGCATCTCGTAGACCTCGGCCATCCACGGCCGCTGCGGCCAATGAGGTGCCACTAACAGCACCCGAGCACCCAGTAACCTCACTCTCCTGAGGAAAACTGACAGAAGTGGGAGTGGAGGGAAGGCATACATCCGCACCCGAGGCCATGAGACACTCAGGGCGTCCGTTCCCAGTGGCCCGGGAGGGCTGTACATCGATGACCACAGGGGACAGTGAGCGTTGTTTGCTGTGGCAAAGAGGTCCACCCTGAGCTGGCCAAAGCGAAGCCATATCTGGTTCACTATATGTGGGTGTAAACGCCACTCGCTGGGGTGGGGACCCCCCCGTGACAGCAGATCTGCTGCTGCATTCTGCGGTCCTGGCAGATAAAAAGCCCTCAGAACCACCCCCTTGGACTGTGCCCATAAGAGCAGCCCGAGCTCCCGCATGAAGGGATGGAGACCTCAGCCCGCCCTGATGGTTGACGTAAGACACAACTGAAATGCTGTCTGTTCTCAACATGACCTGCCTCCCCTGTATTACAGGGAGAAAGTGTTGCAGAGCCATGTAAACCGCCTCCATCTCAAGGAGGTTCACATACAACCCCTGTTGCGCAGGGCCCCATTGACCCCAAACCGACCTGCCTTCCCAGACAGTGCCCCAGCCTGATTGGGAGGCGTCGGTAGTTATGGTCACCCTGCAACCCTGCTGTCCCAGGGGAACGCCGTTGCAGACAGCTCGAGCATGTTTCCACCATGTAAGGACCTTGAGGCCTCCCCGGGTCAGGGCCAGTGTCTTTGACCGGTCCCTGGGCAGACAGACCTTCTGGAGCCCAAACCACAGCTGCAGGGGGCGCATGTGCAAAAGACCCAAGGGCACTACCTGGGCAGCCGCCGCAAAAAGACCCAACAGTTTCTGCCACTGCCTCACCGAGGCCGACTTGCGAAAGATGCAGCTCGCGATGCACTCCCTGATATTTCTCCTTCTTGTCGTAGTCAGGCATGCCCTCATAGCGACTGAGTCCAAGACAAGACCTAGATACTCGACAGACCTGGCTGGGACCAGGTTGCTCTTTCCAGCATTGAGATGGAGCCCCAACGAACCCAAATGAGTTAACACCTCCGTTGTGTGGCTCCGTGCTAGCACCTCTGATGGGGTGCACACCAGCCAGTCGTCCAGGTAGTTGAATACCCGGATGCCCCTCTCTCGCAGAGGAATGAGTGCAGCATCTATACATTTTGTGAACGTGCGTGGGGACAGGGACAGACCAAAGGGTAAGACATTGTACTCGTACGCTGTCCCTCTGAAGGCAAACCTGAGGAACTGCCTGTGGGCTGGAGCAATAGGGACATGGAAATAGGCGTCGCAAAGGTCCATTGTTGTGAACCAGTCGCCTGCCTTGATGGCTTGAAACAAAGCCTTCAGCCTCAGCATCCGAAACGGCAGCACCTTGAGGTACGCGTTGAGCTGCCTCAAATCCAAAATGGGGCGGAATCCTCCTGTCCTCTTGGGGATGAGAAAATAGCCTGAATAGAACCCGCTTAGCTTCTCCTCTGTAGACAGAGGTCGGATTGCGCCTTTCTTTAGTAAGGTGGAAATCTCGTTGGCTAGAATGACGGAACGAGACCCGTCTTTTACCACAGTTTCCAAAACCCCTCGAAAGCGAGGTGGGTGGACCCTGAACTGCAGGCGGTACCCAAACTGCAGAGTCCTGATAACCCATGGACACGTGGTACACTGACGCCATGCCTGGAGTTGGGCGACGGTGAAGCCTGGCGTCAGTGATGGCACACTGTCAGGGACGCTGGCGGGGCTTGGCTGGCCCCCGGTCCGAGCGCTCCCGAGAACGGGGCTGAAACCGTGGGCGGCCCCGCCCCGGCATTGGGGGAGGCCCCTGCCTCTCCCTCTCTGAACCCCGTGAAGAGCTCTGTTCTACAAAACGAGGTCGTGAAAAATTCCCACGCCTCTCCATGGCTCTGCGCACCACAGACCCCGACTGTCCTGGGCGCTGAATGGACTGCGTGCGGAGTCTGATTTTCTGTGCTTCATCCAACGCAGCCTCAGCTGCTGGCCCAAACACTTCCCCAGGAGCTATGGAAGCTTCCAATACAGCACCCCGGTCTGCATCTGCTAACCCTGATTGGCTCAACCAGATGTGACGCCGAGCCATGGTCAGCTGTGCCAAGGAGTTACCAAGCACCCTGGCCTGCGAACTAGCGCCCTGGATCACCGTATCCACCACCCTCTCCATTTCTGGGAGGAGGTTATCTGGGCTTTTGGACTCCAGATCCCTTATCAAGCCCTCCAGATAAACCAGCAGAAGGGCATTGGTGTTTGCCAGTCTAGATGCCATAGCTACAGACTGGAAAGCCTTCAGCACCAGCCCATCCGTTGTGCGGCACTTACTGTTTGGGTGACGGGCCACCCTGCTACCTGTGGTTGGAGCCCCGGCCAACAGTGCAAAAGTTGGGCCCACCTTGGACACCCCATCCAGGCCGTGCTCTGCGGCCTGGCTCAGGAGGCTAAGGGCTGAGCGGGGTGCTGTAGCCTCCCTCGGATGAGCCCATGAGCGCTGTAGATGCTGCACAAAATCCTTGTACACAGGCAGGGGAGCCTGCCTTTGGCTCCTAGGGTCCCTGTCCAGAGCCGAGGCTCTCGGTGGAGAACATGGAGGAGGAAGCCCTGCAGCAGCAGCCGCCCGTGAGAGCAGAGCCTCCACGGAAAAATCACAGGACCTTGGACAGTCCCCGCCCCCCTGGGAGTCAGCCCCCACATCGTCGTCCTCCGCGTAAACTTCAGCCTGCCCAGAGGAACCACAGCCAGAGCTGTTGGTCCTATCAAGGTTGTCTGAAGCAGCAAGGGACACAGCATCAGGATGAGGAGGCCCACATGGAGGAATCTGCTGGGGCAGGTCAAAAAGGCGTTGTTGATTTGCAGCCATGCATTCGATGGTCTTACGCACATCCTCCAATTGCCTCTGCATGAGGTCAACCCGTGGGTCACAAAGCAAGCTCCGCTCAGTCCACCTCCGCTTCTTGGCCCGCTTCCCACCAGCAAAGGCCTGTGAAGATGGAGGGGGTGGGTCCTGGCCAGAGGGCACACTGGCCTCTGGGCCGCTGTCCCTCTCACCATTCCCCGGAGACGCCATACCCCTCTTATGGCAGCGCTTCCTTCTGCCCTCCTTCTTAGAATGGAGGGTCTGTGAAGAAAAGCCCATCTGCAGCAATTAAACATGTAAAAGAACATCCAACATGCAATCACACATTTTTTGTTCTATAAAAAATAATCCAAGCGTGAAAACATTTGTCAATAAAATGTTGTTTTTTTTGTTTTTTTTTGGTGCTGCTCATGCAGCTGAATATTATATATACATACCTATGTCGAAAAAATGAAAAAACAACATACATACCTATATCAAAACAATGAAAAATAAAACGACATATATACCTAAGTCGGAAAAAAAGAAAAAAACGACATATATACCTATGTAGGAAAATTAGTTCAATCAGGAGAGAATTAAGAATGAACAATTATTTATTACAATGAAATGTGCAACAATTGTAGAATGAAATGTGCAAAGTCTTTTGGGGGCTAGACTCCATCATGACGACTTCATGAGCTCTGAGGGGTAGTGAGGCCGACGCGGGATAGGATGCCCCCCAAAATAAAGTGAGAAAGACAAAGGTAGAATCATCATTATAGGTTTTACCTTACGGCTGCCTGGAGTCTGCTGGAAACATTTTATGAGTTAGATGATGAACATTGATTAACTGTTAAATACGATCAGAATATTCACCCTGTGTAGTTATTGTATGGTGACTTACCTGATCATGCGCCAGTCTAGGTTCTCACCTGACGTGGCTTTGCATGACCCTTTTAAGCTGCCCTATAGTCGTGTGGCATGCATGTTGGGCTCGCCGGCCGCAGACAAGTAGCCTAGCACGACTACTGTACCTGACCTATAGCCATCTGGCCCGACGTGTAATGGATCTGACAGACCCGACACGTGGCCAGTATGACTGCTAATCTGCCCTGTAATCATGTGACCTGCATGTAGGGTTCAGCGACCGCTGACATGTTGTCCGGCACAAAAACGAGGACTGACCAGCCGCCATCCGACCTGCGCATCTCGGTCCGTTGACCGACACGTGGCCTGGAAGACTGCTAGCCGCCCTTAGTCATGTGGCCTGGCACGTAGAGTTCGGCGACCGCTGACGTGTGGCCCGGCATGACTCTTAGCCTACCCTGTAGCCATATGGCCCGGCGTATCCGGGGTCTGCCAAGACCTGATACGTGGCCAGCATGACTACTAAGCTGCCCTGTGGTCATGTGGCCCGGCATGTTAGGTTCGGGACCGCAGACATGTGGCCTGGCATGACTCTCTAATGGTCTGACATAGTAGCCATCTGGCCCGGCGTGTATTGGGTCTGCTAGACCCGACACGTGGCCAGCATGACTGTGAGAAGAATGAAGACTGCATACGTGATGCCCGTGATTTAGAAGGAAGTTAGACTTAACCTTATAGAACATCATGAAATACACCATCACCAGTTATATGTTTTTCTTACCATTTGATAGCACTTTAGTCATCTTTGGCTTACCGAACCGCCAGATAACTGGACGAATATAGGACTGGAAGTCAGGGGAAGACCATCATCCGAGTTGTCGAGGAGAAAAGAACACCTGGATTGACTGCTGATGTGGGGCCGACTATTCAAATGGAATTAGCTGAATAGCCATGAACCTAACTTATTTATGGCTCGTGATTGATGTAACACGTCGCCGGTATGAAATAAGTTAAGATGACCTTGGTGCAATGTGATTCAATCAGCCAGCGCAAGCAAGCTAACCAGAGCTTCATGAGCAAGGCAGCGTACTCAGAAATTCTTTTAGGTGCTACCATGGCAACATGCGTGGAAAAAATAGCTGTAGAATGTTAAAGTCATGAAGAAGTGATTATGAAACATTTGTAATCGTTAATGATGTAGAATAAAGAAATACAAGATGCATAAAAATAGGAGTCGAATCTTGATGCTCAGGAACCTGTGATGACCAGGTTGAAATGCTGCAAAAAGCAAACCATGTTAGCATTATTAGCAGCATCCTTGGTACACATGTAACTGCTGACGAAGTTTGCAGGTCCAGGAAGGTCTGAACGAATTGAAGACCAAGATATGGAATTTCAGTTTTATGATGGATGATTAGGATTGTATTGGACATGACTTATAGCAATGAATGACCGTCCTGCTGCCATGATGACTGAGTTCTCGTTGCTGTTGTGACTGAACGATTAGGATGCAGTGTACAACTGAATAGTTGTAACCGATTTATGACAAAACAGACGAGTTCATCAACAAGCGTTTACTTGGACAGTTTACAAATCTGCAGTCCATGCTGAAGCTGAGACAGATTTGACTGAGACAGAATTTTCATAATGTGCAGACCCACCGAGTCATCCGATTTGCGTTCCGATTAACCTAAATGTAAATGGCCGGTAGACTACCATGCCAATGCAGAGTGCAGTTCCCCCCAAAACCTATAGGGATGCACTGAAATAAGATGAAGGTTTAGCATTGACTTTATGAGTAGACACAGCCTGCTGGAATTGATGTTAAAGAGACACGATTGTAATGCGACCCGCTGAATGAGGTCAAAGTACCATGACTAGTATGAAGGGACTAAAGTACCTTTTGCTTAAATAGTAAGTTACGGATCTCTGATTTACTTCGGGATTACATATTCTTGCATGAGTCCATCGGTCTGCGGAAGTTGCTTCCAACCACGCGCCAAATAGTGTGCCTTAACTGGACAATCACCTACTGTTCGTACTTGCAACGCTTATAATTGTGATGCAGGTCGATTGAGCTGCTGGTTGGTATGTGTGGAGAAGCCAGAGCTGGGAGCCATGAGCAGAATCCTATATGGCTGGTTAGCCACACCTCGTTGACTGACAATAGAGTGAGAACTCCATGTGCGCTTTAATCTATGATTATCATCACCACCTAAATTAGGTTCAACACGCATGCTAAATCACTTATACTTTAGCAGTAGTAAACTACTCTGTGCGGACTCATTGCTGAATTAGAGAGAGCTCTCACGGGTTTACCTGCCAGCCGGACAACTGCCAGAGTGAAATGACATTCACTTATAACACAACAGCGCCACCTGTGGTGCTGATTTGAATTACCGCGATATCTGGCCATTACCTGGTTTAAAGACTGAATTAGAACATTTTTTAGAGTGCATATAGCAGAGATCGAGTATATCCTGTGTACTTGTCTCTCTTAGTCTTGCTGTCCTCCAAGAGAGCGACGCTCGAGTCCCGCTATCTCTGATGATGACTGAGCTGTAATTATAAGATCTACATTTGGTTTACGAGGGCTGCCCAGCCGCTAGTCCCTTTGTGTATGAAGTTGTTAAGCTGCAGATTTATAGACAGAAAAACACTACGCTTGCCATTAATTTGAATGTCTTGTAACATTTAAGATTATGGTAATGTATAGAATTATGCAAAGTGGGGCTATAAGCCTACTCAGGCGCAACCGCTAGCCTGTTAATGTGACGATGCAGTTTGAGTTGTTTTGGATTCATGCTAATGCCCGATGGCAACATCTAGTGGATCAGAGCGACCGTCCTTCCTCTGAACGAAGCACTTGAAAGTCTGTAGAGACTTCTTTGTCGGTATTTACATTTTATCTGCATTTACATTTTGAAGTATTTCAGCATATCCCATTCAAGTCCATTCTAATTGATAGTGTTTGCATGAACTAGTCAAGCTGCGTCAAGTTTGACCCTCCTTTAGCAACATGTATTCGAATACATGTTCCGTAACTTAAAATCAGATTTAATTTGGGTGACGAACGAGGTAAATGATCATGTCAATTATGGCTTATTAGATAAAACATATTACTCATAATTGATTAAATATGAATGAATTCCAGACGTCATAATGCAAATCCTCACAAGTATTTATGCCGCCCTAGTATGACTAAATATGATGAACTTTGAAAAGACACAGCAATATGTTGAATATACCCAGGCATAGATAAAAAATAAAAAAATAAAAATGGACTACTAGCCTGTTCATGCTGGAAACATATTCTTGAATGACCGGCATCCGTGCTATAAATAAATTAATAACACCCTGAGTAAACGAAAAGTCAAACACCTGAGGACAAATCCCGTTGTGCAGTGATTAAAGGGGATTTCTAAAGAGCTTTTCTGACAGATCTGAGTTTAAATGGTTAAAGGAATAGAGCATGAAAATTGGTTCACGAGAATTACGCTTATTGTGTAACATATTGATATGATTATTCCTACGGCTAAGATGCCCTTAGTTCACTACTCCAACCGTTTATTTAAATAATTGAAAATCATTTAAAACGAGAGGGGAATGCATTTGTGATTGATGCCACGAGCCCCGACGCACGTGAAGCTGAGCAATTAACTGATGAGCAGATTGATCAGCCGATCTAGCAGAATTTCATACATGACTTTTTGGGCCGAGTGACTGAATGACGAGACACTGTGTGAGAAATTCACGTTTAAAGAAACTAGTCTTTCTCAGCTGATGAGAAAAACTGAAGGAATATGCGCTGTGGCTGCAGCTCGTTGTAACCGGGCATTCCGAGTATGCAGGCTGATCACCTGCGCTGTCACACACGTGAACTGCTCCGAGGAGCCGGGTCGTGATGAACCCATTAACGCATATAAACAGTTTAGATTAGTTAACCACGGTTTAAGGATTAGCCCGACACAGTAATTATGTGTTTTTTCAAGTTATTGTGACATAAACAAGCTTAGTCGTGCCAGCCATGATGCCCGCTTCCTTACGAAATAAAAGTTAACAAGGATGTGCCTGAGACCGCTGTAAAACATGATGATGTTTTTCTCTGCCTGTGACACCGAGCAGCGGAGGCCAGCAGCTGCGTGGATTAAATGCAGCATGAACATTATTCTTGAAGCAGGCTGTATTTTGAGTGAGAATGCTGTCACTGAGGAATGAAATTTAAGCGACTGTGAGAGACATGATGCAGCTTTGAGGTAATTACCGAGCTTCACAGATTTTGGATGGTTGCTTCCTGGTCCTACGTTTCCTGCCATTGCCCGTGGGGCTGAGGTCATTCGAGAGGAGATGACTTTCTCCTTTTGAGTTGGATCTGATTTAGGCAGTGTCTCTCGCTGCCCGCAAATTCAGCACGAAGAGCGTATTGCGGTGTATGTCTGCAGCTACAGGATGACTGGAAGAGAGAGAGTTTTTTAAACTATTGACAGCAAGCCATTGATTGGTAGAGAAAGTTTGTGGCAGAGTCTGGTTGGTTAATTCCAGGATGATACACGCCCATGATCAGCTGCTTACCAGAGAGAGATGCAGGTAGTAGTAGGGGGTGTGGTTTAAGAATGAATGAAGAGGTGAATGAATGAAAGAATAACACCAGTCTTCCTGTCTTAACTTACGCTAAGCTCCATAAGAGCGACATACAAACCTATGTCGAAAAATTAGACAAAAGACATACAATCCAATGTCGAAAAATTAGAAAAACAACATACATACCCATGTTGGAAAAATGAAAAAAACAACATACATACCTGTCGAAAAATGAGAAAAAACGACATACATACCTATGTAGAAACCATAAAAAAACGACATATGTACCTATGTCGACAAATGAAAAAAACGACATACATACCTATGTCGAAAAATGACACAAAACGACATACATACCCATGTCGAAAAAATGAAAAAAAACGACATACATACCCATGTTGGAAAAATGAAAAAAACGACATACATACCTATGTCGAAAAATTAGAAAAACAACATACATACCTATGTCGACAAATTTAAAAAAACGACATACATACCTATGTAGGAAAATTTAAAAAAACGACATACAAATCTATGTTGAAAAATTAGAAAAAACGATATACATACCCTCCCCCTGAACTGCTACCTTATCGTGGTGGGGGAGTTTGAGCACCCGAATGACCCTAGGAGCTATGTTGTCGGGGGCTTTGAGCCCCCAGCAGGGTCACCCAAGGCAAACAGGTCCTAGGTGACAGGTCAGACCAAAAGCAGTTCACAAAACCCCTATGACAGAAATAAAATCAAGGACCGTGACGTCGCCCGGCATGGCGGAGCCGGGGCCCCACCCTGGAGCTAGGCCTGGGGTTGGGGCCCGCAGGAGAGCGCCTGGTGGCCGGGCTTTTGCCCGTGGGGCCCGGCCGGGCTCAGCCCGAAAGGATGGCGTGGGCCCGTCCTCCTGTGGACTCACCACCCGCAGAGGAAGCCGTAGGGGTCGGGTGCAATGTGGATCGGGCGGCAGTCGACGGTGGGGGCCTCGGCGACCCGATCCCCGGACACAGCTTCTGGCGTTTGGGACGTGGAACGTCACCTCACTGGGGGGGAAGGAGCCTGAGCTTGTGCAGGAGGTTGAGAGGTACCGGCTAGATATAGTTGGGCTCACCTCCATCACTGCTTGGGCTCTGGAACCCAGCTCCTTGAGAGGCTGGACTCTCTACTTCTCTGGAGTGGCCCGTGGTGAGAGGCGTGGTGTGGGCTTGCTCATAGCCCCACAGCTCAGCCGCCAGGTGTTGCAGTTCACTCCGGTGAACGAGAGGGTCGTGTCCCTGCGCCTTCGGGTAGGGGACAGGTCTCTCACTGTCGTCTCGGCCTATGGCCCGAACGGCAGTGCAGAGTACCCGGCCTTCTTGGAGTCCCTGGGAGGGGTGCTGGACAGGGCTCCGACTGGGGACTCCATTGTTCTACTGGGGGACTTCAATGCTCACGTGGGCAACGACAGTGAGATCTGGAGTGGGGTGATTGGGATGAACGGCCTCCCTGATCTGAACCAGAGTGGTGTTCTGTTATTGGACTTCTGTGCTAGTCACAGTTTGTCCATAACAAACACCATGTTCGAGCACAGGGATGTCCATAAGTGCACGTGGCACCAGGACTCCCTAGGCCGGAGGTCGATGATAGACTTTGTGGTCATGTCATCTGACCTTCGGCCGTGTGTCTCGGACACTCGGGTGAAGAGAGGGGCTGAGCTGTCAACTGATCACCACCTGGTGGTGAGTTGGATGCGCTGGCAGGGGAGGAAGCCGGTCAGACTCGGCAGGCCCAAACATGTAGTGAGGGTCTGCTGGGAACGTCTGGCTGAACCCTCTGTTAGCGAGGTCTTCAACTCCCACCTCCGGACGAGCTTTTCACAGAGCCCGGGAGAGGCTGGGGACATTGAGTCCGAGTGGACCATGTTCTCCACCTCCATTGTCAAAGCAGCTGCTCTGAGCTGTGGTCACAGGGTCTCTGGTGCCTGTCGTGGCGGCAATCCCCGAACCCGGTGGTGGACACCGGAAGTAAGGGAGGCCGTCAAGCTGAAGAAGGAGTCCTATCGGGCGTTGCTAGCGCATAGGACTCCTGAGGCAGCTGACGGGTACCGGCAGGCCAGGCGTTCCGCAGCCCGGGCGGTCGTGGAGGCAAAAACTCGGGCCTGGGAGGAGTTCGGGGAGGCCATGGAGGAGGACTTTTGGTCAGCCTCGAGGAAATTCTGGAAAACCGTCCGTCGCCTCAGGAGGGGGAAGCAGTGCTTCACCAACACTGTTTACAGTGGAGGTGGGGAGCTGCTGACCTCAACTGGGGATGTAGTCGGACGGTGGAAGGAATACTTCGAGGATCTCCTCAATCCCACGTCACGTCTTCCACCGAGGAAGCAGAGGCTGAGTTCTCAGAGGTAGACTCGTCCATCACCCAAGCCAAAGTCACCGAGGTAGTTGGCAAGCTCCTTGGTGGCAAGGCTCCAGGGGTGGATGAGTATCTTAAGTCTCTGGATGTGCAGGGGCTGTCATGGTTGACACGCCTCTGTAACATCGCGTGGAGGTCGGGGACAGTGCCTCTGGACTGGCAAACCGGGGTTTTGGTCCCTCTTTTCAAGAAGAGGGACCGGAGGGTGTGTTCCAATTACCTGGGAATCACACTCCTCACACTCCTCAGCCTCCCTGGGAAAGTCTATTCCAGGGTACTGGAGAGGAGGATCCAGCTGGTTGTCGAACCTCGGATTCAAGAGGAACAATGCGGTTTTCGTCCTGGCCGTGGAACACTGGACCAGCTCTACACTCTCCAGCGGGTGCTCAAGGGTTCATGGGAGTTTGCCCAACTAGTCCACATGTGCTTTGTGGATCTGGAGAAGGCATTCGACCGTGTCCCTTGCAGCGCCCTGTGGGGAGTATGGGGTTCGGGGCTAAGGGCGGTCCGGTCCTTGTACGACCGGAGCAGGAGTATGGTTCGCAATGCCGGCAGTAAGTCGGACCTGTTCCTGGTGCGCGTTGGCCTCCGGCAGGGCTGCCCTTTGTCACCGGTTCTGTTCATTACTTTTATGGACAGAATTTCTAGGCGCAGCCAGGGGCCGGAGGGGGTCCGGTTCGGGGACCACAGGATCTTGTCTCTGCTTTTTGCAGATGATGTGGTCTTGTTGGCTCCATCGAACCCGGACCTCCAGCGCGCACTGGGGCGGTTCGCTACCGAGTGTGAGGCGGCTGGGATGAGGATCAGCACCTCTAAATCTGAGGCCATGGTTCTCGACTGGAAAAAGGTGGTTTGCCCTCTTCGGGTCGGTGGGGAGTTCTTGCCCCAGGTGGAGGAGTTTAAGTATCTCGGGGTCTTGTTCACGAGTGGGGGGAGATGGAGCGTGAGATCGACAGATCGTGGTGAAGAAGGAACTAAGCCGAAAGGCGAAGCTCTCGATTTACCGGTCGATCTTCATTCCTACCCTCACCTATGGTCATGAGCTCTGGATCATGACCGAAAGAACGAGATCTCGGATACAAGCGGGCGAAATGGGCTTACTCCGTAGGGTGGCTGGACGCACCCTTAGAGATAGGGTGAGGAGCTCAGTCACCAGGGAGGAGCTCGGAGTAGAGCCGTTACTCCTTCACATCGAGAGGAGACAGCTGAGGTGGTTCGGGCATCTGGTCCGGATGCCCCCTGGATGCCTCCCTAGGGAGGTGTTCCGGGCCTCGGGGTAGACCCAGGACACGCTGGAGAGACTATGTCTCTCGGCTGGCTTGGGAACGCCACGGGGTCCCACCGGAAGAGCTGGAGGAGGTGTCTGGGGTGAGGGAAGTCTGGGTGTCTCTGCTTAGACTGCTGCCCCCACGACCCGGCCCCGGATAAGCGGCAGAAAATGGATGGATGGATGGACATACATACCTATGTCGGAAAATTAGAAAAACGACATACATACGTATGTCTAAACAATAACAAAACAACATATATACCTATGTCGAAAAAATAACAAAAACAACATACATACCTTTGTCCAAAAATTAGAAAAAACGACATACATACCCATGCCGGGAAAATGAAAAAAATGACATACATACCTATGTCGAAAAAATGAAAAAACGACATACATACCCATGTCGGAAAAATAAAAAAAAACGACATACATACCCATGTCGAATAAATGAAAAAAAACGACATACATACCCATGTCGAATAAATGAAAAAAACGACATACATACCCATGTCTAAACAATAAAAAAAAACCATATATACCTATGTCGAAAAAATGACTAAACGACATACATACCTATGTCGAAACAATGAAAAATAAAACGACATACATACCTAAGTCGAAAAAAAAGAAAAAAACGACATACATACCTATGTCGAAAAATGAGAAAAAACAACATACCCATGTCGGAAAAATAAAAAAACGACAGGGTTAGGGTTGGGGTTTGGGATCGGGTTAGGGTTGGGGTTTGGGATCGGGATAGGGTTAGGGTTAGGGGTTAAGGGTCAGGGTTAGGGTTAGGGATAGGGGAAGGGTTAGGGTTAGGGTTAGGGATAGGGGAAGGGTTAGGGATAGGGGAAGGGTTAAGGTTAGGGTTAGGGATAGGGGAAGGGGATAGGGGACCCGATCCAATGCGCTGGCCATCACAGCTCCCCAGAGAGACCATGCCCTACCTCTCATTAAGGCCTTGTGGGTGTCTCGTGCCCAGCCTCATGATCCAGAGGCGTTCAGACCTCCGCCTCTGGGCCACGCTCCATCTCGGGTTGGCCTCGAGAACAGAGACTCGGACAGAGTCCCACCCGTGGAGGACATAGTGTCCGACCACCAGCCTGAGTCTCCTTTTTCCTCAAAATATTATGTCTGTGCTGGGTGAACCTCACCAGGATTGTGTTCCCCGTCTCCCCCACATACTTTGCCCCACAGGTGGCACAGGTGATCAGGTAAACACAATTCCTGGTGAGAGGGCTTCCCCGCAGCTGACAGTGAAAATGTGTTTTGGTCTGTGTATTTTGCAGCCATGTCTGGTGCTTGAAAAATTGCCCGTGACCTCTGGGTGCAGTGGTCAACAAAGGCGGCAGTTTAGCCTTCACTAAATAGGACTGGAGGTTCCTATTTTTTCTATAGGCTGCAATAATCCTCCTCTCCTGCAGCACATTTGTGTCTGCCATAAAGGAGTTGAAGTGGCTCCTAATTACTCTAACAAGTCTCACAGTTGGCGGGGAAAATGTAGTGACAAAGGGTTGGATTAGGGAGGTCTGTGTTGGCCTTTTCTCCTGAAAGGTCTTTAGACTCTTCCTTAAAAAGGAGCGAGGGTACCCTCTAGTGGCCAGAGCTGAGAACAGCGTTTTTGTGGCCTGTTTAAAATCCCCTTTGTCACTACAAATCCTGTGAAATCTCAGGAGCTGAGATTTCACCAGCCCAGCAAAGGTGTGCTTGGGATGGTGGCTGGTTCTAAAGAGCAGAGCGTGAGTGTCTGTCTCCTTAAAAAACACCCTCACATCCAGTCTCCCTGTTTCCTTGAACCCCGCTCCCTTGTAGGTGGTGGTGTCCAGGAAGTCGACAGAGGTGTAGCTGGTGGTGGATTTGAGTGTGATTGACCTGTTGTGAGTGTTCAGAGTGTGTAAAAAGATTTTGAAATCCTCCTCTGAGTGGGACCAGACACCCCAGATATCGTCCAGATACCTGAAGTAATGGAGGGGCTTCTTTTGACAGGAGGCCAGGGCTGATGTCTCCCACTCAGCCATGAAAATGTTGGCATATGCCGGGGCAAATTTCTTCCCCATGGCTGTGCCTTTAATTTGGAGGAAATAGTCCGAATTGAAGACAAAATCGTTTCTGGTCAAATTAATCTCTAATAGTTGAATTAGCTCTTTGTCTGGTCTCTTTTTGTCTTTGAATTTATAAAATTTATTTTTGACCGCCTGTATGCCCTCCTGTGTGTCAATGTTTGTGTACAGGCTGTCAATGTCTATAGTGAATAACATGGCGTCATGTGGGATGTGGAGGCTCCTAATAATTTCAACAAAATGGTATGTGTCTTTAATGTAGCTCTCATGTTTGATCGACAGGGGGTTCAGGAAGAAGTCAATATATTCAGCCGTGTTGTATGTGTCACTGCTGCAGTCTGACACAATAGGCCTGCCTGGAGGGATTTCGTGCGGCCTACTCCATTTTGCAGGATCTTTATGTATTTTAGGGAGCATATAGAACAGCCTGGGCCTGGGTTCAGGTGTGCCAAGCAGGTAAGTCTTTTGTTTGAAATTTATACATTTTTTAATGTACAGATTGTCTATAATTTTTTGTATTAATTTAATTGTGTCCGGATAAATTGGTTTTTCTAATTTAGAATAATATTTTTGATAGGGTTAGGGTTAGGGTTAGGGTTGGGTTAGGGTTGGGGTTTGGGATCGGGTTAGGGTTAGGGTTAGGGATAGGGGAAGGGTTAGGGTTAGGGATAGGGGAAGGGTTAGGGTTGGGGTTAGGGTTGGGGTTTGGGATCGGGTTAGGGATAGGGGAAGGGTTAGGGTAAGGGTTAGGGATAGGGGAGGGGTTAGGGTTAGGGTTAGGTCTGGGTAAAAGCGCAGCGTCCTCTGGGGGACGCTACGGGGGGCACGGGTTAGGGTTAGGGTTAGGTCTGGGTAAAAGCGCAGCGTCCTCTGGAGGACGCTACGGGGGGCACGGGCTCTCGGGGGGACCAACGGTTTTAATAAGTAATTAAAACTTTGCAATTAAAACCCTCCTTAAAAACCAAAAGGTTTTCATTAAGACCCTCTTAAGACACTCTAAAATTTGGTTTTAATTAAAAAGGTAACCGGACCACCGCGCAGGAGAGGTCGGCGGAGCTCTGTAGCTGGCTAAAACCTACCCCGTCCCAGGGCCTCCGATAAAAACACCAAGGAGCTGAATGACTTTCATTGTCCTAGAAATTAAGAAAGAGAAAATTAAAAGCTAAATAAATAAAATACATAATTTAAAACAGATAAAATAAAGATCCTATTTATAAGTGCCCTGAACTGAATTAAAAGGCCTGGCGAAAGTTAAGTATAAATGTATCTACAAAATAAAAGAATAAGTGTTAAAATTGATAAAAGGTTAGTTAATAAATGTAAAAAAGTGCATAAATAAAATAAGTGCTTAAATTCACATTAAAACCACACTCATAAAAATACATGGGTTAGTAAAATTGTAGAAACATATATACATCTTTATTTACACTTGTTAAAACATCTTAATGCAGTTCATAAAATAATAGGATCTTTGTTGATTAAGTTAAAGGAGGATAAGAAAGTAAACAAGTATAAGACAAGGAGAGGTCCAATAAAATGTCATAAAACAGGGCAAGGTGTCTTTAAAAAAGGTTTTTGTTATTTGTTAAAAAGTGTTTCGAGGCGCGCCCTCCGCAGGCAGGTTCTACCTCATAAATTAATTTAAAAGATAAATAATCTAATTTAGAAATCAAAAGTCGGCTAAAATAAGATTTTAAAGGGTCCAGAATCTCCTCATAGGGATCTAAAAGTGCTAAACAAACATACATGCAATAAGTGCTGGATACATTTTAAAATTCAATAAATAGACATAATTAAAAGGGGGGGGGGGGGGGGGTTTAAAACATGCATAAGACAATTTAAGGTAAAACATAAATAAATTAAGATCCCATAGAGGAGGAGTGGGCTTATAAAATCAATATTTGAAAAATAAAAGCTAAAGATTAAAAGAAGGAGGGTAGCCCGGCCCGCAGAGGGTCGGCCTGTTAAAACCTGTAAGAGAGGCCCCAGGAGGTCAGGGGGTCAGTATTTTCTAAAACCCACTAAAAGCTATATTAAAAAAGAAGGAAATGGATCCACCCTAATATTTCTCATTAAGACCGGTAGGTTCTATTGTTTTTAAGAGGTGGATCCATTTCCTTTCCGCCGCTCGTCTCTGGACAGTGGTCCAGTCCCTGTTGCTCTCCAGGCCCATGCTCTGCACATTGTGTTGGCCGTGGAGTTTAAAATGTGCATACAAGACAGTGGTGCCATTCCCGCTATTAATATGATAAAAATGCTGTCTAATGCGCGCGGTGATGTCGTTTCTAGTCTCCCCCACATAGAGTCTGTGGCAGGCCTTACATCTTATGGCATATACCGCATTAGTTGTTGTGGGTTTCAAGGCCTGCCACGGGTTGATACCGACTCTGGCATGGGGGTTAAAAATGTGGGGGAGACGGATAAAACCAATGTCCGAGCCTCGAGACGCTTCCCTGTCTTGGTTATTTTTATTAAAATCTGTATGAACCAGAAAGTCTTTCAAGTTTTTGTTCCTGCGATGGGCGGAGATCAGCCGGCAGTCGCCCAGCACGTCACAGCCCTCCCTCGCCCCCTCAAAATTAGACCTGAGAGTTGAAATTAACCTCTTTAAGTTCTCTGAATAAGTGGTTACTAAGGGGACGAGAGTAGGACCGGGCGGCCGGGCGCTGGGATTGTTATATCTATCCTGAAAGGTCCGGCCAACCTCCGCCTTGATGGTTCTGAGGAAGCGTCTCGAGTAACCCCTGGGCCTCAGCGCACTAAAGAGGGTGCTGGTGGCCTCCTCCACATGCTCCGGGAAGGTGCAGATTCTGCGGAAGCGTATCAGCTGGGATTTTATCAGACCTCTGTACGTGTGCCTGGGGTGATAGCTCGACTTGTGAAGGAGTGCGTGGCGGTCCGTGTCTTTGAAATGTACTTTGGTGGCCAGTGTTTTGGACTGGTCACTAGAGGCACGGAAGAAGACACAGGTGTCCAAAAATTCTATTGCAGATGTGGAAATGTTGTGTTTGAGTGTTATTTTGGGGTGGTGTGTGTTGAGGGTGTCCAGGAAGGTGGTGAAATCCTGATGTGTGCCGTCCCAGAGGCCGAAGATGTCGTCCAGGTACCGGAAATACAGGAGGGGTTTGGTGGTGAGTGTGGCGAAGGCCGTTTCCTCCCAGTGGGCCAGATAAATGTCTGCGTAGGCTGGCGCATATTTCCGGCCCATCGCACAACCGCACAGCTGGAGGTAGTGCTGATTATTAAAAGTGAAGTCGTTGCGGGTGAGGGTGATGTGCAGGAGTTGTAGGAGGTGGCTGTCGGGTCTGGATGGGTCTGGGTGTTTGTTGAAGAGATGTTTTATTGCAGCTAAACCAAGTGGAGTTTCTATGTTAGTGTAAAGGGAATCTATGTCTATGGAAAACAGGAAGGTGTGACCGGGTACCTGAAGGTGTTTTATTTTATTAACAAAATGGTAGGTGTCCTTGATGTAGCTGGGGTGCAGTTTGGAAAGTGGATTGATGAAGTGGTCGATGTATTCTGTGATGGTGTATGTTTCGGAGTTGCAGTCGCTGACAATGGGGCGGCCGACCGGAACCACCGAGGGGACCGTCCAGGTGTCAGGAGGCTTGTGGATCTTGGGGAGCAGGTAGAAGAGGCGGGGCCTGGGCTCACTGGGACCGTCCAGATATTGTTTCTGTTTGAAATTGATGAATTTTTGTCTGTAGAGTGTTTCTGTAATCTTTCTAACTAGTGTCTGTGTCTCTAATTGTAGTGGGTGTGTCAGTAGTTGGTAATATGTGTTGTTATTTAACTGTCTATGTGCTTCTAAAATGTAATTGTCCCTATCCTGAATAACTATTTGGCCCCCCTTATCTGCTGGCTTAATGACTATGTGTTTGTGATTACCCAATGTTCTGATGATGCGTTTGTGTTCCTGACTAATGTTGTGCGTTCTATGTGGCAGGGGGCGCCAATGTGTGAGTGCTTGGTTGTTTTTATGGATGAGTTGTGAAATAGCAGGTGAGAGTGTGTCCGTGTTTGGTGACCAGTGGGACGGCCCAGTGAACAGCACGGGGTCCCGCCTCTGCCCCCCCTGGAAGTGATCCAGGAGTTTCAGCCTCCTGTGGAAGGTGTGCAGGTCCCCCCTGAGCTCCGGCCGGGTGGGTGGGTTGGGTGTGGGAATGAAGGTGAGTCCTTTTTCTAGTAACTCCAGCTGTGCAGCTGTGAGGGAGAAAACGGCACAGAGGTTGGTGATGTTGGACTGATGGGGAGGTGTGGTATGACAGTTATCCCCAGTTATAAGTTTAACTGTTCCTTCCAGTACCTGAACAACATCCCGGCCGTGTCAGAGGTCCAGTGTATATTGTCTGTGCCAGTCCGGAAGAGTTGTGAGTTGATGTCTGGAATGAAGTTATATTTGGCAGTGATGGTGTCATTGAGTTTGGTGAGGAGTGTCCGTTTGTGTGAGTCCAGTCTGGGTGAGAAGTTTATTACAGGGATGTAGATGGTGGCGTTGGGGAAGGTGGTCTGGCTGGTCCTCCACATTGTCTGTAACTGTTTGGTGAATGTGGTGGGGTCGTGTTCTGAAAGACAGTTGTTGAGTCCGGCTGATAAGATGACCTGTGTGGTGTTGTGACATGGGGTGAGTTTTTTCAGGATGGTGGCTATGTGATGAAAGTTTGCTCCGGGGTAACTGTCTACTTGGATGTGTGGGTCTGTGAATGAAGGGATCCGGGAGAGGTTGGAGTCACCTATGATGAGTGTCCTCTTCCGGACCTCCAAGTGCCAGTCCTGTATTTTTCTGTGTGTGCGTGGGTGTGTGTGTGGTTCCGGGCGACTCGGGGAGCCATGTGCCGCCACAGAGGCCCTGGTGGAGTGAGAGGTGGATAACTCAGATGTTGGGGTTGTTTTCAGCTTTGCTGTCGTTGCTCCCTTCATCATCATGGAATTGTTATCCACCTCTATGCTGGTGTCTGGCTCACAGGGCTCTGTGGCAAGCAGCTCTGGCTCCCCCTGCTGGCTGTGGTGTGTAACTGTAGGTGGAGAAGATGAAATGGTGTTACTGCAGGGTAAAACTATGTTGCTGTAAGGTGGTGATTGTACTGGGAGGGTGCTGACTGGGTGTGGGGAAGGTGAGGAGGGAGGGGAGGAGGGGGCGACAGGGGGGCAGGCAGAGGACCCAGCCCGTGCATGCCCCGGACGGTCGAGTGTGCCCTGGGGGATTGGGTGGATTTCAACCTTCACCCGCCGTCCGGGGTTGCGTTTCGGCAACGGGGGCTGTGCCACTCCGCCGCGTCCCGATGCCGCCGCCGACCCCCCCAGCGTACAGAGGTCTGTGGAGAGAGGTTGTGTGGAGGTGGAAGGGGGGGAGTGAGGGGAGGTGGTGAGAGGAGCAGGGGAGGGGGGTTGATGAAGGTTAGGTTTAGGGCAGGGGGGAGGTAAGGTGGTAGAGGGAGGAGGGGGGGAGGAGGGGGGAGGGTTAGGGTTAGGGAGAGGGGAACCCCGACGGTTAGGTTTAGGGCAGGGGGAAGGTAAGGTAGTAGAGGGAGGAGGGGGGGAGGAGGGGGGAGGGTTAGGGTTAGGGAGAGGGGAGCCCCGACGGTTAGGTTTAGGGCAGGGGGAAGGTAAGGTAGTAGAGGGAGGAGGGGGGGAGGGAGGGGGAGGGGAACCCCGAAGGTTAGGTTTAGGGCAGGGGGGAGGGAAGGTGGTAGAGGGAGGGAGAGGGGAACCCCGAAGGTTAGGTTTAGGGGAGGGGTTGGGTGAGGCAGTAGGAGGAGAAGGAACGGAGGGAGGAGGGTTAGGGTCAGGTAAGGTCATAGGGGAGACCGGAGAGGAGGAAGAGGGAGGGCAGGTGGGAGTAGGTAGGAGAGGAGTAAGAGGGAGGTTGCTGAGGGTGATGGGTGAGCCTGTTGTTTGGGGGAGGGGAGGAAAGTCTGTGGGGGAGAGTTGAAGCACAGGAGGGCCCTCCTGGCTCCGGGGCCCCCTGGTTAGGAGGTCCCTTAGAGTGGAGACCGAGGAGGACGTGAATCTCCTCCTGTACCTCGCCCTCCCCCACTGGAGGGCCCTGTCAAAGGCCTCCTGGCTGTAGGGGGGGATGTTGTCCAGCTCCACAGCAATAACGTGATCGTAGTGCTCTGTGAGGATGGTCATGTTGTTCTGCATCCAGGTGTGGGTGTTCTGTTTAACTTTATCTAAGGTGGTGAGGTTGGGTGAAGAGGGTTAGGGTTAGGGTTAGGGTTAGGGTTAGGGTTAGGGTTAGGTCTGGGTAAAAGCGCAGCGTCCTCTGGAGGACGCTACGGGGGGCACGGGCTCTCGGGGGGACCAACGGTTTTCATAAGTAATTAAAACTTTGCAATTAAAACCCTCCTTAAAAACCAAAAGGTTTTCATTAAGACCCTCTTAAGACACTCTAAAATTTGGTTTTAATTAAAAAGGTAACCGGACCACCGCGCAGGAGAGGTCGGCGGAGCTCTGTAGCTGGCTAAAACCTACCCCGTCCCAGGGCCTCCGATAAAAACACCAAGGAGCTGAATGACTTTCATTGTCCTAGAAATTAAGAAAGAGAAAATTAAAAGCTAAATAAATAAAATACATAATTTAAAACAGATAAAATAAAGATCCTATTTATAAGTGCCCTGAACTGAATTAAAAGGCCTGGCGAAAGTTAAGTATAAATGTATCTACAAAATAAAAGAAGAAGTGTTAAAATTGATAAAAGGTTAGTTAATAAATGTAAAAAAGTGCATAAATAAAATAAGTGCTTAAATTCACATTAAAACCACACTCATAAAAATACATGGGTTAGTAAAATTGTAGAAACATATATACATCTTTATTTACACTTGTTAAAACATCTTAATGCAGTTCATAAAATAATAGGATCTTTGTTGATTAAGTTAAAAGAGGATAAGAAAGTAAACAAGTATAAGACAAGGAGAGGTCCAATAAAATGTCATAAAACAGGGCAAGGTGTCTTTAAAAAAGGTTTTTGTTATTTGTTAAAAAGTGTTTCGAGGCGCGCCCTCCGCAGGCAGGTTCTACCTCATAAATTAATTTAAAAGATAAATAATCTAATTTAAAAATCAAAAGTCGGCTAAAATAAGATTTTAAAGGGTCCAGAGTCTCCTCATAGGGATCTAAAAGTGCTAAAACAAACATACATGCAATAAGTGCTGGATACATTTTAAAATTCAATGAATAGACATAATTAAAAAGGGGGGGGGGGGTTTTAAAACATGCATAAGACAAATTAAGGTAAAACATAAATAAATTAAGATCCCATAGAGGAGGAGTGGGCTATAAAATCAATATTTGAAAAATAAGAGCTAAAGATTAAAAGAAGGAGGGTAGCCCGGCCCGCAGAGGGTCGGCCTGTTAAAACCTGTAAGAGAGGCCCCGGGAGGTCAGGGGGTCAGTATTTTCTAAAACCCACTAAAAGCTATATTAAAAAAGAAGGAAATGGATCCACCCTAATATTTCTCATTAAGACCGGTAGGTTCTATTGTTTTTAAGAGGTGGATCCATTTCCTTTCCGCCGCTCGTCTCTGGACAGTGGTCCAGTCCCTGTTGCTCTCCAGGCCCATGCTCTGCACATTGTGTTGGCCGTGGAGTTTAAAATGTGCATACAAGACAGTGGTGCCATTCCCGCTATTAATATGATAAAAATGCTGTCTAATGCGCGCGGTGATGTCGTTTCTGGTCTCCCCCACATAGAGTCTGTGGCAGGCCTTACATCTTATAGCATATACTGCATTAGTTGTTATGGGTTTTAAGGCCTGCCACGGGTTGATACCGACTCTGGCATGGGGGTTAAAAATGTGGGGGAGACGGATAAAACCAATGTCCGAGCCTCGAGACGCTTCCCTGTCTTGGTTATTTTTATTAAAATCTGTATGAACCAGAAAGTCTTTCAAGTTTTTATTCCTGCGATGGGCGGAGATCAGCCGGCAGTCGCCCAGCACGTCACAGCCCTCCCTCGCCCCCTCAAAATTAGACCTGAGAGTTGAAATTAACCTCTTTAAGTTCTCTGAATAAGTGGTTACTAAGGGGACGAGAGTAGGACCGGGCGGCCGGGCGCTGGGATTGTTATATCTATCCTGAAAGGTCCGGCCAACCTCCGCCTTGATGGTTCTGAGGAAGCGTCTCGAGTAACCCCTGGGCCTCAGCGCACTAAAGAGGGTGCTGGTGGCCTCCTCCACATGCTCCGGGAAGGTGCAGATTCTGCGGAAGCGTATCAGCTGGGATTTTATCAGACCTCTGTACGTGTGCCTGGGGTGATAGCTCGACTTGTGGAGGAGTGCGTGGCGGTCCGTGTCTTTGAAATGTACTTTGGTGGCCAGTGTTTTGGACTGGTCACTAGAGGCACGGAAGAAGACACAGGTGTCCAAAAATTCTATTGCAGATGTGGAAATGTTGTGTTTGAGTGTTATTTTGGGGTGGTGTGTGTTGAGGGTGTCCAGGAAGGTGGTGAAATCCTGATGTGTGCCGTCCCAGAGGCCGAAGATGTCGTCCAGGTACCGGAAATACAGGAGGGGTTTGGTGGTGAGTGTGGCGAAGGCCGTTTCCTCCCAGTGGGCCAGATAAATGTCTGCGTAGGCTGGCGCATATTTCCGGCCCATCGCACAACCGCACAGCTGGAGGTAGTGCTGATTATTAAAAGTGAAGTCGTTGCGGGTGAGGGTGATGTGCAGGAGTTGTAGGAGGTGGCTGTCGGGTCTGGATGGGTCTGGGTGTTTGTTGAAGAGATGTTTTATTGCAGCTAAACCAAGTGGAGTTTCTATGTTAGTGTAAAGGGAATCTATATCTATGGAAAACAGGAAGGTGTGACCGGGTACCTGAAGGTGTTTTATTTTATTAACAAATTGGTAGGTGTCCTTGATGTAGCTGGGGTGCAGTTTGGAAAGTGGATTGATGAAGTGGTCGATGTATTCTGTGATGGTGTATGTTTCGGAGTTGCAGTCGCTGACAATGGGGCGGCCGACCGGAACCACCGAGGGGACCGTCCAGGTGTCAGGAGGCTTGTGGATCTTGGGGAGCAGGTAGAAGAGGCGGGGCCTGGGCTCACTGGGACCGTCCAGATATTGTTTCTGTTTGAAATTGATGAATTTTTGTCTGTAGAGTGTTTCTGTAATCTTTCTAACTAGTGTCTGTGTCTCTAATTGTAGTGGGTGTGTCAGTAGTTGGTAATATGTGTTGTTATTTAACTGTCTATGTGCTTCTAAAATGTAATTGTCCCTATCCTGAATAACTATTTGGCCCCCCTTATCTGCTGGCTTAATGACTATGTGTTTGTGATTACCCAATGTTCTGATGATGCGTTTGTGTTCCTGACTAATGTTGTGCGTTCTATGTGGCAGGGGGCGCCAATGTGTGAGTGCTTGGTTGTTTTTATGGATGAGTTGTGAAATAGCAGGTGAGAGTGTGTCCGTGTTTGGTGACCAGTGGGACGGCCCAGTGAACAGCACGGGGTCCCGCCTCTGCCCCCCCTGGAAGTGATCCAGGAGTTTCAGCCTCCTGTGGAAGGTGTGCAGGTCCCCCCTGAGCTCCGGCCGGGTGGGTGGGTTGGGTGTGGGAATGAAGGTGAGTCCTTTTTCTAGTAACTCCAGCTGTGCAGCTGTGAGGGAGAAAACGGCACAGAGGTTGGTGATGTTGGACTGATGGGGAGGTGTGGTATGACAGTTATCCCCAGTTATAAGTTTAACTGTTCCTTCCAGTACCTGAACAACATCCCGGCCGTGTCAGAGGTCCAGTGTATATTGTCTGTGCCAGTCCGGAAGAGTTGTGAGTTGATGTCTGGAATGAAGTTATATTTGGCAGTGATGGTGTCGTTGAGTTTGGTGAGGAGTGTCCGTTTGTGTGAGTCCAGTCTGGGTGAGAAGTTTATTACAGGGATGTAGATGGTGGCGTTGGGGAAGGTGGTCTGGCTGGTCCTCCACATTGTCTGTAACTGTTTGGTGAATGTGGTGGGGTCGTGTTCTGAAAGACAGTTGTTGAGTCCGGCTGATAAGATGACCTGTGTGGTGTTGTGACATGGGGTGAGTTTTTTCAGGATGGTGGCTATGTGATGAAAGTTTGCTCCGGGGTAACTGTCTACTTGGATGTGTGGGTCTGTGAATGAAGGGATCCGGGAGAGGTTGGAGTCACCTATGATGAGTGTCCTCTTCCGGACCTCCAAGTGCCAGTCCTGTATTTTTCTGTGTGTGCGTGGGTGTGTGTGTGGTTCCGGGCGACTCGGGGAGCCATGTGCCGCCACAGAGGCCCTGGTGGAGTGAGAGGTGGATAACTCAGATGTTGGGGTTGTTTTCAGCTTTGCTGTCGTTGCTCCCTTCATCATCATGGAATTGTTATCCACCTCTATGCTGGTGTCTGGCTCACAGGGCTCTGTGGCAAGCAGCTCTGGCTCCCCCTGCTGGCTGTGGTGTGTAACTGTAGGTGGAGAGGATGAAATGGTGTTACTGCAGGGTAAAACTATGTTGCTGTAAGGTGGTGATTGTACTGGGAGGGTGCTGACTGGGTGTGGGGAAGGTGAGGAGGGAGGGGAGGAGGGGGCGACAGGGGGGCAGGCAGAGGACCCAGCCCGTGCATGCCCCGGACGGTCGAGTGTGCCCTGGGGGATTGGGTGGATTTCAACCTTCACCCGCCGTCCGGGGTTGCGTTTCGGCAACGGGGGCTGTGCCACTCCGCCGCGTCCCGATGCCGCCGCCGACCCCCCCAGCGTACAGAGGTCTGTGGAGAGAGGTTGTGTGGAGGTGGAAGGGGGGGAGTGAGGGGAGGTGGTGAGAGGAGCAGGGGAGGGGGGTTGATGAAGGTTAGGTTTAGGGCAGGGGGGAGGTAAGGTGGTAGAGGGAGGAGGGGGGGAGGAGGGGGGAGGGTTAGGGTTAGGGAGAGGGGAACCCCGACGGTTAGGTTTAGGGCAGGGGGAAGGTAAGGTAGTAGAGGGAGGAGGGGGGGAGGAGGGGGGAGGGTTAGGGTTAGGGAGAGGGGAGCCCCGACGGTTAGGTTTAGGGCAGGGGGAAGGTAAGGTAGTAGAGGGAGGAGGGGGGGAGGGAGGGGGAGGGGAACCCCGAAGGTTAGGTTTAGGGCAGGGGGGAGGGAAGGTGGTAGAGGGAGGGAAAGGGGAACCCCGAAGGTTAGGTTTAGGGGAGGGGTTGGGTGAGGCAGTAGGAGGAGAAGGAACGGAGGGAGGAGGGTTAGGGTCAGGTAAGGTCATAGGGGAGACCGGAGAGGAGGAAGAGGGAGGGCAGGTGGGAGTAGGTAGGAGAGGAGTAAGAGGGAGGTTGCTGAGGGTGATGGGTGAGCCTGTTGTTTGGGGGAGGGGAGGAAAGTCTGTGGGGGAGAGTTGAAGCACAGGAGGGCCCTCCTGGCTCCGGGGCCCCCTGGTTAGGAGGTCCCTTAGAGTGGAGACCGAGGAGGACGTGAATCTCCTCCTGTACCTCGCCCTCCCCCACTGGAGGGCCCTGTCAAAGGCCTCCTGGCTGTAGGGGGGGATGTTGTCCAGCTAGGGTTAGGGTTAGGGTTAGGGTTAGGGTTAGGTCTGGGTAAAAGCGCAGCGTCCTCTGGAGGACGCTACGGGGGGCACGGGCTCTCGGGGGGACCAACGGTTTTAATAAGTAATTAAAACTTTGCAATTAAAACCCTCCTTAAAAACCAAACGGTTTTCATTAAGACCCTCTTAAGACACTCTAAAATTTGGTTTTAATTAAAAAGGTAACCGGACCACCGCGCAGGAGAGGTCGGCGGAGCTCTGTAGCTGGCTAAAACCTACCCCGTCCCAGGGCCTCTGATAAAAACACCAAGGAGCTGAATGACTTTCATTGTCCTAGAAATTAAGAAAGAGAAAATTAAAAGCTAAATAAATAAAATAAATAATTTAAAACAGATAAAATAAAGATCCTATTTATAAGTGCCCTGAACTGAATTAAAAGGCCTGGCGAAAGTTAAGTATAAATGTATCTACAAAATAAAAGAATAAGTGTTAAAATTGATAAAAGGTTAGTTAATAAATGTAAAAAAGTGCATAAATAAAATAAGTGCTTAAATTCACATTAAAACCACACTCATAAAAATACATGGGTTAGTAAAATTGTAGAAACATATATACATCTTTATTTACACTTTGTTAAAACATCTTAATGCAGTTCATAAAATAATAGGATCTTTGTTGATTAAGTTAAAGGAGGATAAGAAAGTAAACAAGTATAAGACAAGGAGAGGTCCAATAAAATGTCATAAAACAGGGCAAGGTGTCTTTAAAAAAGGTTTTTGTTATTTGTTAAAAAGTGTTTCGAGGCGCGCCCTCCGCAGGCAGGTTCTACCTCATAAATTAATTTAAAAGATAAATAATCTAATTTAGAAATCAAAAGTCGGCTAAAATAAGATTTTAAAGGGTCCAAAATCTCCTCATAGGGATCTAAAAGTGCTAAACAAACATACATGCAATAAGTGCTGGATACATTTTAAAATTCAATGAATAGACATAATTAAAAAAAAGGGGGGGGGGGGGGGGGGGTTTAAAACATGCATAAGACAATTTAAGGTAAAACATAAATAAATTAAGATCCCATAGAGGAGGAGTGGGCTATAAAATCAATATTTGAAAAATAAAAGCTAAAGATTAAAAGAAGGAGGGTAGCCCGGCCCGCAGAGGGTCGGCCTGTTAAAACCTGTAAGAGAGGCCCCGGGAGGTCAGGGGGTCAGTATTTTCTAAAACCCACTAAAAGCTATATTAAAAAAGAAGGAAATGGATCCACCCTAATATTTCTCATTAAGACCGGTAGGTTCTATTGTTTTTAAGAGGTGGATCCATTTCCTTTCCGCCGCTCGTCTCTGGACAGTGGTCCAGTCCCTGTTGCTCTCCAGGCCCATGCTCTGCACATTGTGTTGGCCGTGGAGTTTAAAATGTGCATACAAGACAGTGGTGCCATTCCCGCTATTAATATGATAAAAATGCTGTCTAATGCGCGCGGTGATGTCGTTTCTAGTCTCCCCCACATAGAGTCTGTGGCAGGCCTTACATCTTATGGCATATACTGCATTAGTTGTTGTGGGTTTTAAGGCCTGCCACGGGTTGATACCGACTCTGGCATAGGGGTTAAAAATGTGGGGGAGACGGATAAAACCAATGTCCGAGCCTCGAGACGCTTCCCTGTCTTGGTTATTTTTATTAAAATCTGTATGAACCAGAAAGTCTTTCAAGTTTTTATTCCTGCGATGGGCGGAGATCAGCCGGCAGTCGCCCAGCACGCCACAGCCCTCCCTCGCCCCCTCAAAATTAGACCTGAGAGTTGAAAATAACCTCTTTAGGTTCTCTGAATAAGTGGTTACTAAGGGGACGAGAGTAGGACCGGGCGGCCGGGCGCTGGGATTGTTATATCTATCCTGAAAGGTCCGGCCAACCTCCGCCCTGATGGTTCTGAGGAAGCGTCTCGAGTAACCCCTGGGCCTCAGCGCACTAAAGAGGGTGCTGGTGGCCTCCTCCACATGCTCCGGGAAGGTGCAGATTCTGCGGAAGCGTATCAGCTGGGATTTTATCAGACCTCTGTACGTGTGCCTGGGGTGATAGCTCGACTTGTGAAGGAGTGCGTGGCGGTCCGTGTCTTTGAAATGTACTTTGGTGGCCAGTGTTTTGGACTGGTCACTAGAGGCACGGAAGAAGACACAGGTGTCCAAAAATTCTATTGCAGATGTGGAAATGTTGTGTTTGAGTGTTATTTTGGGGTGGTGTGTGTTGAGGGTGTCCAGGAAGGTGGTGAAATCCTGATGTGTGCCGTCCCAGAGGCCGAAGATGTCGTCCAGGTACCGGAAATACAGGAGGGGTTTGGTGGTGAGTGTGGCGAAGGCCGTTTCCTCCCAGTGGGCCAGATAAATGTCTGCGTAGGCTGGCGCATATTTCCGGCCCATCGCACAACCGCACAGCTGGAGGTAGTGCTGATTATTAAAAGTGAAGTCGTTGCGGGTGAGGGTGATGTGCAGGAGTTGTAGGAGGTGGCTGTCGGGTCTGGATGGGTCTGGGTGTTTGTTGAAGAGGTGTTTTATTGCAGCTAAACCAAGTGGAGTTTCTATGTTAGTGTAAAGGGAATCTATATCTATGGAAAACAGGAAGGTGTGACCGGGTACCTGAAGGTGTTTTATTTTATTAACAAAATGGTAGGTGTCCTTGATGTAGCTGGGGTGCAGTTTGGAAAGTGGATTGATGAAGTGGTCGATGTATTCTGTGATGGTGTATGTTTCGGAGTTGCAGTCGCTGACAATGGGGCGGCCGACCGGAACCACCGAGGGGACCGTCCAGGTGTCAGGAGGCTTGTGGATCTTGGGGAGCAGGTAGAAGAGGCGGGGCCTGGGCTCACTGGGACCGTCCAGATATTGTTTCTGTTTGAAATTGATGAATTTTTGTCTGTAGAGTGTTTCTGTAATCTTTCTAACTAGTGTCTGTGTCTCTAATTGTAGTGGGTGTGTCAGTAGTTGGTAATATGTGTTGTTGTTTAACTGTCTATGTGCTTCTAAAATGTAATTGTCCCTATCCTGAATAACTATTTGGCCCCCCTTATCTGCTGGCTTAATGACTATGTGTTTGTGATTACCCAATGTTCTGATGATGCGTTTGTGTTCCTGACTAATGTTGTGCGTTCTATGTGGCAGGGGGCGCCAATGTGTGAGTGCTTGGTTGTTTTTATGGATGAGTTGTGAAATAGCAGGTGAGAGTGTGTCCGTGTTTGGTGACCAGTGGGACGGCCCAGTGAACAGCACGGGGTCCCGCCTCTGCCCCCCCTGGAAGTGATCCAGGAGTTTCAGCCTCCTGTGGAAGGTGTGCAGGTCCCCCCTGAGCTCCGGCCGGGTGGGTGGGTTGGGTGTGGGAATGAAGGTGAGTCCTTTTTCTAGTAACTCCAGCTGTGCAGCTGTGAGGGAGAAAACGGCACAGAGGTTGGTGATGTTGGACTGATGGGGAGGTGTGGTATGACAGTTATCCCCAGTTATAAGTTTAACTGTTCCTTCCAGTACCTGAACAACATCCCGGCCGTGTCAGAGGTCCAGTGTATATTGTCTGTGCCAGTCCGGAAGAGTTGTGAGTTGATGTCTGGAATGAAGTTATATTTGGCAGTGATGGTGTTGTTGAGTTTGGTGAGGAGTGTCCGTTTGTGTGAGTCCAGTCTGGGTGAGAAGTTTATTACAGGGATGTAGATGGTGGCGTTGGGGAAGGTGGTCTGGCTGGTCCTCCACATTGTCTGTAACTGTTTGGTGAATGTGGTGGGGTCGTGTTCTGAAAGACAGTTGTTGAGTCCGGCTGATAAGATGACCTGTGTGGTGTTGTGACATGGGGTGAGTTTTTTCAGGATGGTGGCTATGTGATGAAAGTTTGCTCCGGGGTAACTGTCTACTTGGATGTGTGGGTCTGTGAATGAAGGGATCCGGGAGAGGTTGGAGTCACCTATGATGAGTGTCCTCTTCCGGACCTCCAAGTGCCAGTCCTGTATTTTTCTGTGTGTGCGTGGGTGTGTGTGTGGTTCCGGGCGACTCGGGGAGCCATGTGCCGCCACAGAGGCCCTGGTGGAGTGAGAGGTGGATAACTCAGATGTTGGGGTTGTTTTCAGCTTTGCTGTCGTTGCTCCCTTCATCATCATGGAATTGTTATCCACCTCTATGCTGGTGTCTGGCTCACAGGGCTCTGTGGCAAGCAGCTCTGGCTCCCCCTGCTGGCTGTGGTATGTATCTGTAGGTGGAGAGGATGAAATGGTGTTACTGCAGGGTAAAACTATGTTGCTGTAAGGTGGTGATTGTACTGGGAGGGTGCTGACTGGGTGTGGGGAAGGTGAGGAGGGAGGGGAGGAGGGGGCGACAGGGGGGCAGGCAGAGGACCCAGCCCGTGCATGCCCCGGACGGTCGAGTGTGCCCTGGGGGATTGGGTGGATTTCAACCTTCACCCGCCGTCCGGGGTTGCGTTTCGGCAACGGGGGCTGTGCCACTCCGCCGCGTCCCGATGCCGCCGCCGACCCCCCCAGCGTACAGAGGTCTGTGGAGAGAGGTTGTGTGGAGGTGGAAGGGGGGGAGTGAGGGGAGGTGGTGAGAGGAGCAGGGGAGGGGGGTTGATGAAGGTTAGGTTTAGGGCAGGGGGGAGGTAAGGTGGTAGAGGGAGGAGGGGGGGAGGAGGGGGGAGGGTTAGGGTTAGGGAGAGGGGAACCCCGACGGTTAGGTTTAGGGCAGGGGGAAGGTAAGGTAGTAGAGGGAGGAGGGGGGGAGGAGGGGGGAGGGTTAGGGTTAGGGAGAGGGGAGCCCCGACGGTTAGGTTTAGGGCAGGGGGAAGGTAAGGTAGTAGAGGGAGGAGGGGGGGAGGGAGGGGGAGGGGAACCCCGAAGGTTAGGTTTAGGGCAGGGGGGAGGGAAGGTGGTAGAGGGAGGGAAAGGGGAACCCCGAAGGTTAGGTTTAGGGGAGGGGTTGGGTGAGGCAGTAGGAGGAGAAGGAACGGAGGGAGGAGGGTTAGGGTCAGGTAAGGTCATAGGGGAGACCGGAGAGGAGGAAGAGGGAGGGCAGGTGGGAGTAGGTAGGAGAGGAGTAAGAGGGAGGTTGCTGAGGGTGATGGGTGAGCCTGTTGTTTGGGGGAGGGGAGGAAAGTCTGTGGGGGAGAGTTGAAGCACAGGAGGGCCCTCCTGGCTCCGGGGCCCCCTGGTTAGGAGGTCCCTTAGAGTGGAGACCGAGGAGGACGTGAATCTCCTCCTGTACCTCGCCCTCCCCCACTGGAGGGCCCTGTCAAAGGCCTCCTGGCTGTAGGGGGGGATGTTGTCCAGCTCCACAGCAATAACGTGATCGTAGTGCTCTGTGAGGATGGTCATGTTGTTCTGCATCCAGGTGTGGGTGTTCTGTTTAACTTTATCTAAGGTGGTGAGGTTGGGTGAAGAGGGTTTGATGAAGGCGGTGAGGCGGTGGGCTTTCTTCATCATCCCCTGTGGGAATGAACCGGTTGTGACTGTGTTGTAGAGTATTTCGGAGTGGTGGATGGCCTGAAGGAGTTTAAAATACCGTTTACTTTGTACGTGGAGTTCCGGTGTGAGCTGTGTGTGTGACGGTGGTGGTCGGGTGCTCGCTCCAGGCGGGGGGGCAGTGGAGCAGTGGTTGGTGCTCCCCCACCTCCCCCGGCCTGGAGTCGCTAGTGGTGTGAAGCGGTTAGTGAGAGTGATGGACATGTCGCTGTGGAGCTGGAGAAGTGGTGAGGGGAAACCCAGCCGATAGGCGCCCCACAGAGAATGAGTGGAAAAATACTGGCACCCCCCACGGACAAGGGAGGAAGCACCAGAAATAAAAGAAATAAAAAGAGGGCCAGACAACCTGAGCTAAAACCAGGAGCTAAAATGGAGGGTGGACAGGTGTGTCTGGGCCTAAAACCTGAAGCTAAAAAGGTAGAGGAAACCCAACCCGGGGGAAGAGATGGGAGGGAATTTAAAAAGAGGGGGGGGGGGAAATAAAAGGAAGTGTGAATAAAAGTGCAATTAAGATTGTTTGTAAAAACCAGTCTCTTAAAAAACTCACAGGTCAGGGGCCTGGTTAAGGCCTCCTCAGCAGGGCTTCTCCTGGTCTGAAAAGGAGGGGGGTACTGTACCAGTCTTTCTCCCCTCCAGGGGGTGGTTTTATGTAAAACCCATAAGACCAGTAAAAGCAGGATAAAAGCAGGATAAAAAGCTGACGTGTCCTTGGAGATCCGTGCAGACGGTGGTGACTTGCTGTTCTTCAGTGTGCACACCTAAAACGCTGTCACTCACCGTATTTGATGGGTTGTAGCTGCAGGTCTCCTTGGGTGATGGTGTGAGCTTAAAATCCGCTGTTGGAGCTGTTAAAAACCATGGTGAGGTAAAAAACGGTTTAAAAACAATCCGTAGAGCTTAAAAAAAGGTTAAAGGAGCACTTTAAAAGTTTTGTATAAAAGAAGAAATAAAATAAATAAAAAAAATTAAAAGGGGTCCTCAACGTTTCGCCGTCACTGGCTTCATCAGGAGGGTATCTGAGAGTCCTTGGTTTCCCACTTCATGTATAAGCAAATGTTTGGGGCTGGACCTACAGGTGCGTGCCTCTGATTGGTCCAGCCCCACATGTGACACACCTAGTCGGAGGGAATCCTCTTAAAGAGGCAGACTGTGGCTCAGTCCAAGGAAAATTAAAACAAGGAAAGGGAGAGAGAGAGTAAAAGATGATCAAAGCAGGAGTAAGGGGGGAAGGAAATAAGAGAGAGTTTAAAACGAACAATAAAAACAAGGGGGGTAAAAAACTGTTATTAAAAAGCGATAAAGGAATTTCCTCTACTTAAAGCAAAATGTACTAAAAATAAAAATAAAAACCCTCTGTTTGTTTGGGTAAATTAGTGGCTGAAGTGGGTGCTCGGACTGGTTCAGGCACCAAGGTCCTGCATGCACTAAAAAGGGGGGTGTTTAAAAACCCATAAAACCAACTAAAACCGGTTTAATAAAAACCTAAAAGAATGTCTGTTTTAAAAGGGGTTAAAGGAGTGCTCCCCCCGAGGCGCTGGCAGGGTTAGGTCTGGGTAAAAGCGCAGCGTCCTCTGGAGGACGCTACGGGGGGCACGGGCTCTCGGGGGGACCAACGGTTTTAATAAGTAATTAAAACTTTGCAATTAAAACCCTCCTTAAAAACCAAAAGGTTTTCATTAAGACCCTCTTAAGACACTCTAAAATTTGGTTTTAATTAAAAAGGTAACCGGACCACCGCGCAGGAGAGGTCGGCGGAGCTCTGTAGCTGGCTAAAACCTACCCCGTCCCAGGGCCTCTGATAAAAACACCAAGGAGCTAAATGACTTTCATTGTCCTAGAAATTAAGAAAGAGAAAATTAAAAGCTAAATAAATAAAATCCATAATTTAAAACAGATAAAATAAAGATCCTATTTATAAGTGCCCTGAACTGAATTAAAAGGCCTGGCAAAAGTTAAGTATAAATGTATCTACAAAATAAAAGAATAAGTGTTAAAATTGATAAAAGGTTAGTTAATAAATGTAAAAAAGTGCATAAATAAAATAAGTGCTTAAATTCACATTAAAACCACACTCATAAAAATACATGGGTTAGTAAAATTGTAGAAACATATATACATCTTTATTTACACTTGTTAAAACATCTTAATGCAGTTCATAAAATAATAGGATCTTTGTTGATTAAGTTAAAAGAGGATAAGAAAGTAAACAAGTATAAGACAAGGAGAGGTCCAATAAAATGTCATAAAACAGGGCAAGGTGTCTTTAAAAAAGGTTTTTGTTATTTGTTAAAAAGTGTTTCGAGGCGCGCCCTCCGCAGGCAGGTTCTACCTCATAAATTAATTTAAAAGATAAATAATCTAATTTAGAAATCAAAATTCGGCTAAAATAAGATTTTAAAGGGTCCAGAATCTCCTCATAGGGATCTAAAAGTGCTAAAACAAACATACATGCAATAAGTGCTGGATACATTTTTAAAAAAAAAGGAAAATGTTTCAATAAATAGACATAATTAAAAAGGGGGGGGGGGGTTTAAAACATGCATAAGACAATTTAAGGTAAAACATAAATAAATTAAGATCCCATAGAGGAGGAGTGGGCTATAAAATCAATATTTGAAAAATAAAAGCTAAAGATTAAAAGAAGGAGGGTAGCCCGGCCCGCAGAGGGTCGGCCTGTTAAAACCTGTAAGAGAGGCCCCGGGAGGTCAGGGGGTCAGTATTTTCTAAAACCCACCAAAAGCTATATTAAAAAAGAAGGAAATGGATCCACCCTAATATTTCTCATTAAGACCGGTAGGTTCTATTGTTTTTAAGAGGTGGATCCATTTCCTTTCCGCCGCTCGTCTCTGGACAGTGGTCCAGTCCCTGTTGCTCTCCAGGCCCATGCTCTGCACATTGTGTTGGCCGTGGAGTTTAAAATGTGCATACAAGACAGTGGTGCCATTCCCGCTATTAATATGATAAAAATGCTGTCTAATGCGCGCGGTGATGTCGTTTCTAGTCTCCCCCACATAGAGTCTGTGGCAGGCCTTACATCTTATGGCATATACTGCATTAGTTGTTGTGGGTTTTAAGGCCTGCCACGGGTTGATACCGACTCTGGCATGGGGGTTAAAAATGTGGGGGAGACGGATAAAACCAATGTCCGAGCCTCGAGACGCTTCCCTGTCTTGGTTATTTTTATTAAAATCTGTATGAACCAGAAAGTCTTTCAAGTTTTTGTTCCTACGATGGGCGGAGATCAGCCGGCAGTCGCCCAGCACGTCACAGCCCTCCCTCGCCCCCTCAAAATTAGACCTAAGAGCTGAAAATAGCCTCTTTAAATCTTGCGAATAAGTGGTTACTAAGGGGACGAGAGTAGGACCGGGCGGCCGGGCGCTGGGGTTGTTATATCTATCCTGAAAGGTCCGGCCAACCTCCGCCTTGATGGTTCTGAGGAAGCGTCTCGAGTAACCCCTGGGCCTCAGCGCACTAAAGAGGGTGCTGGTGGCCTCCTCCACATGCTCCGGGAAGGTGCAGATTCTGCGGAAGCGTATCAGCTGGGATTTTATCAGACCTCTGTACGTGTGCCTGGGGTGATAGCTCGACTTGTGGAGGAGTGCGTGGCGGTCCGTGTCTTTGAAATGTACTTTGGTGGCCAGTGTTTTGGACTGGTCACTAGAGGCACGGAAGAAGATACAGGTGTCCAAAAATTCTATTGCAGATGTGGAAATGTTGTGTTTCAGTGTTATTTTGGGGTGGTGTGTGTTGAGGGTGTCCAGGAAGGTGGTGAAATCCTGATGTGTGCCGTCCCAGAGGCCGAAGATGTCGTCCAGGTACCGGAAATACAGGAGGGGTTTGGTGGTGAGTGTGGCGAAGGCCGTTTCCTCCCAATGGGCCAGATAAATGTCTGCGTAGGCTGGCGCATATTTCCGGCCCATCGCACAACCGCACAGCTGGAGGTAGTGCTGATTATTAAAAGTGAAGTCGTTGCGGGTGAGGGTGATGTGCAGGAGTTGTAGGAGGTGTCTGTCGGGTCTGGATGGGTCTGGGTGTTTGTTGAAGAGGTGTTTTATTGCAGCTAAACCAAGTGGAGTTTCTATGTTAGTGTAAAGGGAATCTATATCTATGGAAAACAGGAAGGTGTGACCGGGTACCTGAAGGTGTTTTATTTTATTAACAAAATGGTAGGTGTCCTTGATGTAGCTGGGGTGCAGTTTGGAAAGTGGATTGATGAAGTGGTCGATGTATTCTGTGATGGTGTATGTTTCGGAGTTGCAGTCGCTGACAATGGGGCGGCCGACCGGAACCACCGAGGGGACCGTCCAGGTGTCAGGAGGCTTGTGGATCTTGGGGAGCAGGTAGAAGAGGCGGGGCCTGGGCTCACTGGGACCGTCCAGATATTGTTTCTGTTTGAAATTGATGAATTTTTGTCTGTAGAGTGTTTCTGTAATCTTTCTAACTAGTGTCTGTGTCTCTAATTGTAGTGGGTGTGTCAGTAGTTGGTAATATGTGTTGTTGTTTAACTGTCTATGTGCTTCTAAAATGTAATTGTCCCTATCCTGAATAACTATTTGGCCCCCCTTATCTGCTGGCTTAATGACTATGTGTTTGTGATTACCCAATGTTCTGATGATGCGTTTGTGTTCCTGACTAATGTTGTGCGTTCTATGTGGCAGGGGGCGCCAATGTGTGAGTGCTTGGTTGTTTTTATGGATGAGTTGTGAAATAGCAGGTGAGAGTGTGTCCGTGTTTGGTGACCAGTGGGACGGCCCAGTGAACAGCACGGGGTCCCGCCTCTGCCCCCCCTGGAAGTGATCCAGGAGTTTCAGCCTCCTGTGGAAGGTGTGCAGGTCCCCCCTGAGCTCCGGCCGGGTGGGTGGGTTGGGTGTGGGAATGAAGGTGAGTCCTTTTTCTAGTAACTCCAGCTGTGCAGCTGTGAGGGAGAAAACGGCACAGAGGTTGGTGATGTTGGACTGATGGGGAGGTGTGGTATGACAGTTATCCCCAGTTATAAGTTTAACTGTTCCTTCCAGTACCTGAACAACATCCCGGCCGTGTCAGAGGTCCAGTGTATATTGTCTGTGCCAGTCCGGAAGAGTTGTGAGTTGATGTCTGGAATGAAGTTGTATTTGGCAGTGATGGTGTCGTTGAGTTTGGTGAGGAGTGTCCGTTTGTGTGAGTCCAGTCTGGGTGAGAAGTTTATTACAGGGATGTAGATGGTGGCGTTGGGGAAGGTGGTCTGGCTGGTCCTCCACATTGTCTGTAACTGTTTGGTGAATGTGGTGGGGTCGTGTTCTGAAAGACAGTTGTTGAGTCCAGCTGATAAGATGACCTGTGTGGTGTTGTGACATGGGGTGAGTTTTTTCAGGATGGTGGCTATGTGATGAAAGTTTGCTCCGGGGTAACTGTCTACTTGGATGTGTGGGTCTGTGAATGAAGGGATCCGGGAGAGGTTGGAGTCACCTATGATGAGTGTCCTCTTCCGGACCTCCAAGTGCCAGTCCTGTATTTTTCTGTGTGTGCGTGGGTGTGTGTGTGGTTCCGGGCGACTCGGGGAGCCATGTGCCGCCACAGAGGCCCTGGTGGAGTGAGAGGTGGATAACTCAGATGTTGGGGTTGTTTTCAGCTTTGCTGTCGTTGCTCCCTTCATCATCATGGAATTGTTATCCACCTCTATGCTGGTGTCTGGCTCACAGGGCTCTGTGGCAAGCAGCTCTGGCTCCCCCTGCTGGCTGTGGTGTGTAACTGTAGGTGGAGAGGATGAAATGGTGTTACTGCAGGGTAAAACTATGTTGCTGTAAGGTGGTGATTGTACTGGGAGGGTGCTGACTGGGTGTGGGGAAGGTGAGGAGGGAGGGGAGGAGGGGGCGACAGGGGGGCAGGCAGAGGACCCAGCCCGTGCATGCCCCGGACGGTCGAGTGTGCCCTGGGGGATTGGGTGGATTTCAACCTTCACCCGCCGTCCGGGGTTGCGTTTCGGCAACGGGGGCTGTGCCACTCCGCCGCGTCCCGATGCCGCCGCCGACCCCCCCAGCGTACAGAGGTCTGTGGAGAGAGGTTGCGTGGAGGTGGAAGGGGGGGAGTGAGGGGAGGTGGTGAGAGGAGCAGGGGAGGGGGGTTGATGAAGGTTAGGTTTAGGGCAGGGGGGAGGTAAGGTGGTAGAGGGAGGAGGGGGGGAGGAGGGGGGAGGGTTAGGGTTAGGGAGAGGGGAACCCCGACGGTTAGGTTTAGGGCAGGGGGAAGGTAAGGTAGTAGAGGGAGGAGGGGGGGAGGAGGGGGGAGGGTTAGGGTTAGGGAGAGGGGAGCCCCGACGGTTAGGTTTAGGGCAGGGGGAAGGTAAGGTAGTAGAGGGAGGAGGGGGGGAGGGAGGGGGAGGGGAACCCCGAAGGTTAGGTTTAGGGCAGGGGGGAGGGAAGGTGGTAGAGGGAGGGAGAGGGGAACCCCGAAGGTTAGGTTTAGGGGAGGGGTTGGGTGAGGCAGTAGGAGGAGAAGGAACGGAGGGAGGAGGGTTAGGGTTAGGGTCAGGTAAGGTCATAGGGGAGACCGGAGAGGAGGAAGAGGGAGGGCAGGTGGGAGTAGGTAGGAGAGGAGTAAGAGGGAGGTTGCTGAGGGTGATGGGTGAGCCTGTTGTTTGGGGGAGGGGAGGAAAGTCTGTGGGGGAGAGTTGAAGCACAGGAGGGCCCTCCTGGCTCCGGGGCCCCCTGGTTAGGAGGTCCCTTAGAGTGGAGACCGAGGAGGACGTGAATCTCCTCCTGTACCTCGCCCTCCCCCACTGGAGGGCCCTGTCAAAGGCCTCCTGGCTGTAGGGGGGGATGTTGTCCAGCTCCACAGCAATAACGTGATCGTAGTGCTCTGTGAGGATGGTCATGTTGTTCTGCATCCAGGTGTGGGTGTTCTGTTTAACTTTATCTAAGGTGGTGAGGTTGGGTGAAGAGGGTTTGATGAAGGCGGTGAGGCGGTGGGCTTTCTTCATCATCCCCTGTGGGAATGAACCGGTTGTGACTGTGTTGTAGAGTATTTCGGAGTGGTGGATGGCCTGAAGGAGTTTAAAATACCGTTTACTTTGTACGTGGAGTTCCGGTGTGAGCTGTGTGTGTGACGGTGGTGGTCGGGTGCTCGCTCCAGGCGGGGGGGCAGTGGAGCAGTGGTTGGTGCTCCCCCACCTCCCCCGGCCTGGAGTCGCTAGTGGTGTGAAGCGGTTAGTGAGAGTGATGGACATGTCGCTGTGGAGCTGGAGAAGTGGTGAGGGGAAACCCAGCCGATAGGCGCCCCACAGAGAATGAGTGGAAAAATACTGGCACCCCCCACGGACAAGGGAGGAAGCACCAGAAATAAAAGAAATAAAAAGAGGGCCAGACAACCTGAGCTAAAACCAGGAGCTAAAATGGAGGGTGGACAGGTGTGTCTGGGCCTAAAACCTGAAGCTAAAAAGGTAGAGGAAACCCAACCCGGGGGAAGAGATGGGAGGGAATTTAAAAAGAGGGGGGGGGGGAAATAAAAGGAAGTGTGAATAAAAGTGCAATTAAGATTGTTTGTAAAAACCAGTCTCTTAAAAAACTCACAGGTCAGGGGCCTGGTTAAGGCCTCCTCAGCAGGGCTTCTCCTGGTCTGAAAAGGAGGGGGGTACTGTACCAGTCTTTCTCCCCTCCAGGGGGTGGTTTTATGTAAAACCCATAAGACCAGTAAAAGCAGGATAAAAGCAGGATAAAAAGCTGACGTGTCCTTGGAGATCCGTGCAGACGGTGGTGACTTGCTGTTCTTCAGTGTGCACACCTAAAACGCTGTCACTCACCGTATTTGATGGGTTGTAGCTGCAGGTCTCCTTGGGTGATGGTGTGAGCTTAAAATCCGCTGTTGGAGCTGTTAAAAACCATGGTGAGGTAAAAAACGGTTTAAAAACAATCCGTAGAGCTTAAAAAAAGGTTAAAGGAGCACTTTAAAAGTTTTGTATAAAAGAAGAAATAAAATAAATAAAAAAAATTAAAAGGGGTCCTCAACGTTTCGCCGTCACTGGCTTCATCAGGAGGGTATCTGAGAGTCCTTGGTTTCCCACTTCATGTATAAGCAAATGTTTGGGGCTGGACCTACAGGTGCGTGCCTCTGATTGGTCCAGCCCCACATGTGACACACCTAGTCGGAGGGAATCCTCTTAAAGAGGCAGACTGTGGCTCAGTCCAAGGAAAATTAAAACAAGGAAAGGGAGAGAGAGAGTAAAAGATGATCAAAGCAGGAGTAAGGGGGGAAGGAAATAAGAGAGAGTTTAAAACGAACAATAAAAACAAGGGGGGTAAAAAACTGTTATTAAAAAGCGATAAAGGAATTTCCTCTACTTAAAGCAAAATGTACTAAAAATAAAAATAAAAACCCTCTGTTTGTTTGGGTAAATTAGTGGCTGAAGTGGGTGCTCGGACTGGTTCAGGCACCAAGGTCCTGCATGCACTAAAAAGGGGGGTGTTTAAAAACCCATAAAACCAACTAAAACCGGTTTAATAAAAACCTAAAAGAATGTCTGTTTTAAAAGGGGTTAAAGGAGTGCTCCCCCCGAGGCGCTGGCAGGGTTAGGTCTGGGTAAAAGCGCAGCGTCCTCTGGAGGACGCTACGGGGGGCACGGGCTCTCGGGGGGACCAACGGTTTTAATAAGTAATTAAAACTTTGCAATTAAAACCCTCCTTAAAAACCAAAAGGTTTTCATTAAGACCCTCTTAAGACACTCTAAAATTTGGTTTTAATTAAAAAGGTAACCGGACCACCGCGCAGGAGAGGTCGGCGGAGCTCTGTAGCTGGCTAAAACCTACCCCGTCCCAGGGCCTCCGATAAAAACACCAAGGAGCTGAATGACTTTCATTGTCCTAGGAATTAAGAAAGAGAAAATTAAAAGCTAAATAAATAAAATAAATAATTTAAAACAGATAAAATAAAGATCCTATTTATAAGTGCCCTGAACTGAATTAAAAGGCCTGGCGAAAGTTAAGTATAAATGTATCTACAAAATAAAAGAATAAGTGTTAAAATTGATAAAAGGTTAGTTAATAAATGTAAAAAAGTGCATAAATAAAATAAGTGCTTAAATTCACATTAAAACCACACTCATAAAAATACATGGGTTAGTAAAATTGTAGAAACATATATACATCTTTATTTACACTTGTTAAAACATCTTAATGCAGTTCATAAAATAATAGGATCTTTGTTGATTAAGTTAAAGGAGGATAAGAAAGTAAACAAGTATAAGACAAGGAGAGGTCCAATAAAATGTCATAAAACAGGGCAAGGTGTCTTTAAAAAAGGTTTTTGTTATTTGTTAAAAAGTGTTTCGAGGCGCGCCCTCCGCAGGCAGGTTCTACCTCATAAATTAATTTAAAAGATAAATAATCTAATTTAGAAATCAAAAGTCGGCTAAAATAAGATTTTAAAGGGTCCAGAGTCTCCTCATAGGGATCTAAAAGTGCTAAACAAACATACATGCAATAAGTGCTGGATACATTTTAAAATTCAATGAATAGACATAATTAAAAAAAGGGGGGGGGGGGGGTTTAAAACATGCATAAGACAATTTAAGGTAAAACATAAATAAATTAAGATCCCATAGAGGAGGAGTGGGCTATAAAATCAATATTTGAAAAATAAAAGCTAAAGATTAAAAGAAGGAGGGTAGCCCGGCCCGCAGAGGGTCGGCCTGTTAAAACCTGTAAGAGAGGCCCCGGGAGGTCAGGGGGTCAGTATTTTCTAAAACCCACTAAAAGCTATATTAAAAAAGAAGGAAATGGATCCACCCTAATATTTCTCATTAAGACCGGTAGGTTCTATTGTTTTTAAGAGGTGGATCCATTTCCTTTCCGCCGCTCGTCTCTGGACAGTGGTCCAGTCCCTGTTGCTCTCCAGGCCCATGCTCTGCACATTGTGTTGGCCGTGGAGTTTAAAATGTGCATACAAGACAGTGGTGCCATTCCCGCTATTAATATGATAAAAATGCTGTCTAATGCGCGCGGTGATGTCGTTTCTAGTCTCCCCCACATAGAGTCTGTGGCAGGCCTTACATCTTATGGCATATACTGCATTAGTTGTTGTGGGTTTTAAGGCCTGCCACGGGTTGATACCGACTCTGGCATAGGGGTTAAAAATGTGGGGGAGACGGATAAAACCAATGTCCGAGCCTCGAGACGCTTCCCTGTCTTGGTTATTTTTATTAAAATCTGTATGAACCAGAAAGTCTTTCAAGTTTTTATTCCTGCGATGGGCGGAGATCAGCCGGCAGTCGCCCAGCACGCCACAGCCCTCCCTCGCCCCCTCAAAATTAGACCTGAGAGTTGAAAATAACCTCTTTAGGTTCTCTGAATAAGTGGTTACTAAGGGGACGAGAGTAGGACCGGGCGGCCGGGCGCTGGGATTGTTATATCTATCCTGAAAGGTCCGGCCAACCTCCGCCCTGATGGTTCTGAGGAAGCGTCTCGAGTAACCCCTGGGCCTCAGCGCACTAAAGAGGGTGCTGGTGGCCTCCTCCACATGCTCCGGGAAGGTGCAGATTCTGCGGAAGCGTATCAGCTGGGATTTTATCAGACCTCTGTACGTGTGCCTGGGGTGATAGCTCGACTTGTGAAGGAGTGCGTGGCGGTCCGTGTCTTTGAAATGTACTTTGGTGGCCAGTGTTTTGGACTGGTCACTAGAGGCACGGAAGAAGACACAGGTGTCCAAAAATTCTATTGCAGATGTGGAAATGTTGTGTTTGAGTGTTATTTTGGGGTGGTGTGTGTTGAGGGTGTCCAGGAAGGTGGTGAAATCCTGATGTGTGCCGTCCCAGAGGCCGAAGATGTCGTCCAGGTACCGGAAATACAGGAGGGGTTTGGTGGTGAGTGTGGCGAAGGCCGTTTCCTCCCAGTGGGCCAGATAAATGTCTGCGTAGGCTGGCGCATATTTCCGGCCCATCGCACAACCGCACAGCTGGAGGTAGTGCTGATTATTAAAAGTGAAGTCGTTGCGGGTGAGGGTGATGTGCAGGAGTTGTAGGAGGTGGCTGTCGGGTCTGGATGGGTCTGGGTGTTTGTTGAAGAGGTGTTTTATTGCAGCTAAACCAAGTGGAGTTTCTATGTTAGTGTAAAGGGAATCTATATCTATGGAAAACAGGAAGGTGTGACCGGGTACCTGAAGGTGTTTTATTTTATTAACAAAATGGTAGGTGTCCTTGATGTAGCTGGGGTGCAGTTTGGAAAGTGGATTGATGAAGTGGTCGATGTATTCTGTGATGGTGTATGTTTCGGAGTTGCAGTCGCTGACAATGGGGCGGCCGACCGGAACCACCGAGGGGACCGTCCAGGTGTCAGGAGGCTTGTGGATCTTGGGGAGCAGGTAGAAGAGGCGGGGCCTGGGCTCACTGGGACCGTCCAGATATTGTTTCTGTTTGAAATTGATGAATTTTTGTCTGTAGAGTGTTTCTGTAATCTTTCTAACTAGTGTCTGTGTCTCTAATTGTAGTGGGTGTGTCAGTGGTTGGTAAAATGTGTTGTTATTTAACTGTCTATGTGCTTCTAAAATGTAATTGTCCCTATCCTGAATAACTATTTGGCCCCCCTTATCTGCTGGCTTAATGACTATGTGTTTGTGATTACCCAATGTTCTGATGATGCGTTTGTGTTCCTGACTAATGTTGTGCGTTCTATGTGGCAGGGGGCGCCAATGTGTGAGTGCTTGGTTGTTTTTATGGATGAGTTGTGAAATAGCAGGTGAGAGTGTGTCCGTGTTTGGTGACCAGTGGGACGGCCCAGTGAACAGCACGGGGTCCCGCCTCTGCCCCCCCTGGAAGTGATCCAGGAGTTTCAGCCTCCTGTGGAAGGTGTGCAGGTCCCCCCTGAGCTCCGGCCGGGTGGGTGGGTTGGGTGTGGGAATGAAGGTGAGTCCTTTTTCTAGTAACTCCAGCTGTGCAGCTGTGCGGGAGAAAACGGCACAGAGGTTGGTGATGTTGGACTGATGGGGAGGTGTGGTATGACAGTTATCCCCAGTTATAAGTTTAACTGTTCCTTCCAGTACCTGAACAACATCCCGGCCGTGTCAGAGGTCCAGTGTATATTGTCTGTGCCAGTCCGGAAGAGTTGTGAGTTGATGTCTGGAATGAAGTTATATTTGGCAGTGATGGTGTCGTTGAGTTTGGTGAGGAGTGTCCGTTTGTGTGAGTCCAGTCTGGGTGAGAAGTTTATTACAGGGATGTAGATGGTGGCGTTGGGGAAGGTGGTCTGGCTGGTCCTCCACATTGTCTGTAACTGTTTGGTGAATGTGGTGGGGTCGTGTTCTGAAAGACAGTTGTTGAGTCCGGCTGATAAGATGACCTGTGTGGTGTTGTGACATGGGGTGAGTTTTTTCAGGATGGTGGCTATGTGATGAAAGTTTGCTCCGGGGTAACTGTCTACTTGGATGTGTGGGTCTGTGAATGAAGGGATCCGGGAGAGGTTGGAGTCACCTATGATGAGTGTCCTCTTCCGGACCTCCAAGTGCCAGTCCTGTATTTTTCTGTGTGTGCGTGGGTGTGTGTGTGGTTCCGGGCGACTCGGGGAGCCATGTGCCGCCACAGAGGCCCTGGTGGAGTGAGAGGTGGATAACTCAGATGTTGGGGTTGTTTTCAGCTTTGCTGTCGTTGCTCCCTTCATCATCATGGAATTGTTATCCACCTCTATGCTGGTGTCTGGCTCACAGGGCTCTGTGGCAAGCAGCTCTGGCTCCCCCTGCTGGCTGTGGTGTGTAACTGTAGGTGGAGAGGATGAAATGGTGTTACTGCAGGGTAAAACTATGTTGCTGTAAGGTGGTGATTGTACTGGGAGGGTGCTGACTGGGTGTGGGGAAGGTGAGGAGGGAGGGGAGGAGGGGGCGACAGGGGGGCAGGCAGAGGACCCAGCCCGTGCATGCCCCGGACGGTCGAGTGTGCCCTGGGGGATTGGGTGGATTTCAACCTTCACCCGCCGTCCGGGGTTGCGTTTCGGCAACGGGGGCTGTACCACTCCGCCGCGTCCCGATGCCGCCGCCGACCCCCCCAGCGTACAGAGGTCTGTGGAGAGAGGTTGTGTGGAGGTGGAAGGGGGGGAGCGAGGGGAGGTGGTGAGAGGAGCAGGGGAGGGGGGTTGATGAAGGTTAGGTTTAGGGCAGGGGGGAGGTAAGGTGGTAGAGGGAGGAGGGGGGGAGGAGGGGGGAGGGTTAGGGTTAGGGAGAGGGGAACCCCGACGGTTAGGTTTAGGGCAGGGGGAAGGTAAGGTAGTAGAGGGAGGAGGGGGGGAGGGAGGGGGAGGGGAACCCCGAAGGTTAGGTTTAGGGCAGGGGGGAGGGAAGGTGGTAGAGGGAGGGAGAGGGGAACCCCGAAGGTTAGGTTTAGGGGAGGGGTTGGGTGAGGCAGTAGGAGGAGAAGGAACGGAGGGAGGAGGGTTAGGGTCAGGTAAGGTCATAGGGGAGACCGGAGAGGAGGAAGAGGGAGGGCAGGTGGGAGTAGGTAGGAGAGGAGTAAGAGGGAGGTTGCTGAGGGTGATGGGTGAGCCTGTTGTTTGGGGGAGGGGAGGAAAGTCTGTGGGGGAGAGTTGAAGCACAGGAGGGCCCTCCTGGCTCCGGGGCCCCCTGGTTAGGAGGTCCCTTAGAGTGGAGACCGAGGAGGACGTGAATCTCCTCCTGTACCTCGCCCTCCCCCACTGGAGGGCCCTGTCAAAGGCCTCCTGGCTGTAGGGGGGGATGTTGTCCAGCTCCACAGCAATAACGTGATCGTAGTGCTCTGTGAGGATGGTCATGTTGTTCTGCATCCAGGTGTGGGTGTTCTGTTTAACTTTATCTAAGGTGGTGAGGTTGGGTGAAGAGGGTTTGATGAAGGCGGTGAGGCGGTGGGCTTTCTTCATCATCCCCTGTGGGAATGAACCGGTTGTGACTGTGTTGTAGAGTATTTCGGAGTGGTGGATGGCCTGAAGGAGTTTAAAATACCGTTTACTTTGTACGTGGAGTTCCGGTGTGAGCTGTGTGTGTGACGGTGGTGGTCGGGTGCTCGCTCCAGGCGGGGGGGCAGTGGAGCAGTGGTTGGTGCTCCCCCACCTCCCCCGGCCTGGAGTCGCTAGTGGTGTGAAGCGGTTAGTGAGAGTGATGGACATGTCGCTGTGGAGCTGGAGAAGTGGTGAGGGGAAACCCAGCCGATAGGCGCCCCACAGAGAATGAGTGGAAAAATACTGGCACCCCCCACGGACAAGGGAGGAAGCACCAGAAATAAAAGAAATAAAAAGAGGGCCAGACAACCTGAGCTAAAACCAGGAGCTAAAATGGAGGGTGGACAGGTGTGTCTGGGCCTAGGGTTAGGGTTAGGTCTGGGTAAAAGCGCAGCGTCCTCTGGAGGACGCTACGGGGGGCACGGGCTCTCGGGGGGACCAACGGTTTTAATAAGTAATTAAAACTTTGCAATTAAAACCCTCCTTAAAAACCAAAAGGTTTTCATTAAGACCCTCTTAAGACACTCTAAAATTTGGTTTTAATTAAAAAGGTAACCGGACCACCGCGCAGGAGAGGTCGGCGGAGCTCTGTAGCTGGCTAAAACCTACCCCGTCCCAGGGCCTCCGATAAAAACACCAAGGAGCTGAATGACTTTCATTGTCCTAGAAATTAAGAAAGAGAAAATTAAAAGCTAAATAAATAAAATAAATAATTTAAAACAGATAAAATAAAGATCCTATTTATAAGTGCCCTGAACTGAATTAAAAGGCCTGGCGAAAGTTAAGTATAAATGTATCTACAAAATAAAAGAATAAGTGTTAAAATTGATAAAAGGTTAGTTAATAAATGTAAAAAAGTGCATAAATAAAATAAGTGCTTAAATTCACATTAAAACCACACTCATAAAAATACATGGGTTAGTAAAATTGTAGAAACATATATACATCTTTATTTACACTTGTTAAAACATCTTAATGCAGTTCATAAAATAATAGGATCTTTGTTGATTAAGTTAAAGGAGGATAAGAAAGTAAAAAAGTATAAGACAAGGAGAGGTCCAATAAAATGTCATAAAACAGGGCAAGGTGTCTTTAAAAAAGGTTTTTGTTATTTGTTAAAAAGTGTTTCGAGGCGCGCCCTCCGCAGGCAGGTTCTACCTCATAAATTAATTTAAAAGATAAATAATCTAATTTAGAAATCAAAAGTCGGCTAAAATAAGATTTTAAAGGGTCCAAAATCTCCTCATAGGGATCTAAAAGTGCTAAACAAACATACATGCAATAAGTGCTGGATACATTTTAAAATTCAAGAATAGACATAATTAAAAAAAGGGGGGGGGGGGTTTAAAACATGCATAAGACAATTTAAGGTAAAACATAAATAAATTAAGATCCCATAGAGGAGGAGTGGGCTATAAAATCAATATTTGAAAAATAAAAGCTAAAGATTAAAAGAAGGAGGGTAGCCCGGCCCGCAGAGGGTCGGCCTGTTAAAACCTGTAAGAGAGGCCCCGGGAGGTCAGGGGGTCAGTATTTTCTAAAACCCACTAAAAGCTATATTAAAAAAGAAGGAAATGGATCCACCCTAATATTTCTCATTAAGACCGGTAGGTTCTATTGTTTTTAAGAGGTGGATCCATTTCCTTTCCGCCGCTCGTCTCTGGACAGTGGTCCAGTCCCTGTTGCTCTCCAGGCCCATGCTCTGCACATTGTGTTGGCCGTGGAGTTTAAAATGTGCATACAAGACAGTGGTGCCATTCCCGCTATTAATATGATAAAAATGCTGTCTAATGCGCGTGGTGATGTCGTTTCTAGTCTCCCCCACATAGAGTCTGTGGCAGGCCTTACATCTTATAGCATATACTGCATTAGTTGTTGTGGGTTTTAAGGCCTGCCACGGGTTGATACCGACTCTGGCATAGGGGTTAAAAATGTGGGGGAGACGGATAAAACCAATGTCCGAGCCTCGAGACGCTTCCCTGTCTTGGTTATTTTTATTAAAATCTGTATGAACCAGAAAGTCTTTCAAGTTTTTATTCCTGCGATGGGCGGAGATCAGCCGGCAGTCGCCCAGCACGCCACAGCCCTCCCTCGCCCCCTCAAAATTAGACCTGAGAGTTGAAAATAACCTCTTTAGGTTCTCTGAATAAGTGGTTACTAAGGGGACGAGAGTAGGACCGGGCGGCCGGGCGCTGGGATTGTTATATCTATCCTGAAAGGTCCGGCCAACCTCCGCCTTGATGGTTCTGAGGAAGCGTCTCGAGTAACCCCTGGGCCTCAGCGCACTAAAGAGGGTGCTGGTGGCCTCCTCCACATGCTCCGGGAAGGTGCAGATTCTGCGGAAGCGTATCAGCTGGGATTTTATCAGACCTCTGTACGTGTGCCTGGGGTGATAGCTCGACTTGTGAAGGAGTGCGTGGCGGTCCGTGTCTTTGAAATGTACTTTGGTGGCCAGTGTTTTGGACTGGTCACTAGAGGCACGGAAGAAGACACAGGTGTCCAAAAATTCTATTGCAGATGTGGAAATGTTGTGTTTGAGTGTTATTTTGGGGTGGTGTGTGTTGAGGGTGTCCAGGAAGGTGGTGAAATCCTGATGTGTGCCGTCCCAGAGGCCGAAGATGTCGTCCAGGTACCGGAAATACAGGAGGGGTTTGGTGGTGAGTGTGGCGAAGGCCGTTTCCTCCCAGTGGGCCAGATAAATGTCTGCGTAGGCTGGCGCATATTTCCGGCCCATCGCACAACCGCACAGCTGGAGGTAGTGCTGATTATTAAAAGTGAAGTCGTTGCGGGTGAGGGTGATGTGCAGGAGTTGTAGGAGGTGGCTGTCGGGTCTGGATGGGTCTGGGTGTTTGTTGAAGAGGTGTTTTATTGCAGCTAAACCAAGTGGAGTTTCTATGTTAGTGTAAAGGGAATCTATATCTATGGAAAACAGGAAGGTGTGACCGGGTACCTGAAGGTGTTTTATTTTATTAACAAAATGGTAGGTGTCCTTGATGTAGCTGGGGTGCAGTTTGGAAAGTGGATTGATGAAGTGGTCGATGTATTCTGTGATGGTGTATGTTTCGGAGTTGCAGTCGCTGACAATGGGGCGGCCGACCGGAACCACCGAGGGGACCGTCCAGGTGTCAGGAGGCTTGTGGATCTTGGGGAGCAGGTAGAAGAGGCGGGGCCTGGGCTCACTGGGACCGTCCAGATATTGTTTCTGTTTGAAATTGATGAATTTTTGTCTGTAGAGTGTTTCTGTAATCTTTCTAACTAGTGTCTGTGTCTCTAATTGTAGTGGGTGTGTCAGTAGTTGGTAATATGTGTTGTTGTTTAACTGTCTATGTGCTTCTAAAATGTAATTGTCCCTATCCTGAATAACTATTTGGCCCCCCTTATCTGCTGGCTTAATGACTATGTGTTTGTGATTACCCAATGTTCTGATGATGCGTTTGTGTTCCTGACTAATGTTGTGCGTTCTATGTGGCAGGGGGCGCCAATGTGTGAGTGCTTGGTTGTTTTTATGGATGAGTTGTGAAATAGCAGGTGAGAGTGTGTCCGTGTTTGGTGACCAGTGGGACGGCCCAGTGAACAGCACGGGGTCCCGCCTCTGCCCCCCCTGGAAGTGATCCAGGAGTTTCAGCCTCCTGTGGAAGGTGTGCAGGTCCCCCCTGAGCTCCGGCCGGGTGGGTGGGTTGGGTGTGGGAATGAAGGTGAGTCCTTTTTCTAGTAACTCCAGCTGTGCAGCTGTGAGGGAGAAAACGGCACAGAGGTTGGTGATGTTGGACTGATGGGGAGGTGTGGTATGACAGTTATCCCCAGTTATAAGTTTAACTGTTCCTTCCAGTACCTGAACAACATCCCGGCCGTGTCAGAGGTCCAGTGTATATTGTCTGTGCCAGTCCGGAAGAGTTGTGAGTTGATGTCTGGAATGAAGTTATATTTGGCAGTGATGGTGTCGTTGAGTTTGGTGAGGAGTGTCCGTTTGTGTGAGTCCAGTCTGGGTGAGAAGTTTATTACAGGGATGTAGATGGTGGCGTTGGGGAAGGTGGTCTGGCTGGTCCTCCACATTGTCTGTAACTGTTTGGTGAATGTGGTGGGGTCGTGTTCTGAAAGACAGTTGTTGAGTCCGGCTGATAAGATGACCTGTGTGGTGTTGTGACATGGGGTGAGTTTTTTCAGGATGGTGGCTATGTGATGAAAGTTTGCTCCGGGGTAACTGTCTACTTGGATGTGTGGGTCTGTGAATGAAGGGATCCGGGAGAGGTTGGAGTCACCTATGATGAGTGTCCTCTTCCGGACCTCCAAGTGCCAGTCCTGTATTTTTCTGTGTGTGCGTGGGTGTGTGTGTGGTTCCGGGCGACTCGGGGAGCCATGTGCCGCCACAGAGGCCCTGGTGGAGTGAGAGGTGGATAACTCAGATGTTGGGGTTGTTTTCAGCTTTGCTGTCGTTGCTCCCTTCATCATCATGGAATTGTTATCCACCTCTATGCTGGTGTCTGGCTCACAGGGCTCTGTGGCAAGCAGCTCTGGCTCCCCCTGCTGGCTGTGGTGTGTAACTGTAGGTGGAGAGGATGAAATGGTGTTACTGCAGGGTAAAACTATGTTGCTGTAAGGTGGTGATTGTACTGGGAGGGTGCTGACTGGGTGTGGGGAAGGTGAGGAGGGAGGGGAGGAGGGGGCGACAGGGGGGCAGGCAGAGGACCCAGCCCGTGCATGCCCCGGACGGTCGAGTGTGCCCTGGGGGATTGGGTGGATTTCAACCTTCACCCGCCGTCCGGGGTTGCGTTTCGGCAACGGGGGCTGTGCCACTCCGCCGCGTCCCGATGCCGCCGCCGACCCCCCCAGCGTACAGAGGTCTGTGGAGAGAGGTTGCGTGGAGGTGGAAGGGGGGGAGTGAGGGGAGGTGGTGAGAGGAGCAGGGGAGGGGGGTTGATGAAGGTTAGGTTTAGGGCAGGGGGGAGGTAAGGTGGTAGAGGGAGGAGGGGGGGAGGAGGGGGGAGGGTTAGGGTTAGGGAGAGGGGAACCCCGACGGTTAGGTTTAGGGCAGGGGGAAGGTAAGGTAGTAGAGGGAGGAGGGGGGGAGGGAGGGGGAGGGGAACCCCGAAGGTTAGGTTTAGGGCAGGGGGGAGGGAAGGTGGTAGAGGGAGGGAGAGGGGAACCCCGAAGGTTAGGTTTAGGGGAGGGGTTGGGTGAGGCAGTAGGAGGAGAAGGAACGGAGGGAGGAGGGTTAGGGTCAGGTAAGGTCATAGGGGAGACCGGAGAGGAGGAAGAGGGAGGGCAGGTGGGAGTAGGTAGGAGAGGAGTAAGAGGGAGGTTGCTGAGGGTGATGGGTGAGCCTGTTGTTTGGGGGAGGGGAGGAAAGTCTGTGGGGGAGAGTTGAAGCACAGGAGGGCCCTCCTGGCTCCGGGGCCCCCTGGTTAGGAGGTCCCTTAGAGTGGAGACCGAGGAGGACGTGAATCTCCTCCTGTACCTCGCCCTCCCCCACTGGAGGGCCCTGTCAAAGGCCTCCTGGCTGTAGGGGGGGATGTTGTCCAGCTCCACAGCAATAACGTGATCGTAGTGCTCTGTGAGGATGGTCATGTTGTTCTGCATCCAGGTGTGGGTGTTCTGTTTAACTTTATCTAAGGTGGTGAGGTTGGGTGAAGAGGGTTTGATGAAGGCGGTGAGGCGGTGGGCTTTCTTCATCATCCCCTGTGGGAATGAACCGGTTGTGACTGTGTTGTAGAGTATTTCGGAGTGGTGGATGGCCTGAAGGAGTTTAAAATACCGTTTACTTTGTACGTGGAGTTCCGGTGTGAGCTGTGTGTGTGACGGTGGTGGTCGGGTGCTCGCTCCAGGCGGGGGGGCAGTGGAGCAGTGGTTGGTGCTCCCCCACCTCCCCCGGCCTGGAGTCGCTAGTGGTGTGAAGCGGTTAGTGAGAGTGATGGACATGTCGCTGTGGAGCTGGAGAAGTGGTGAGGGGAAACCCAGCCGATAGGCGCCCCACAGAGAATGAGTGGAAAAATACTGGCACCCCCCACGGACAAGGGAGGAAGCACCAGAAATAAAAGAAATAAAAAGAGGGCCAGACAACCTGAGCTAAAACCAGGAGCTAAAATGGAGGGTGGACAGGTGTGTCTGGGCCTAGGGTTAGGGTTAGGGTTAGGGTTAGGTCTGGGTAAAAGCGCAGCGTCCTCTGGAGGACGCTACGGGGGGCACGGGCTCTCGGGGGGACCAACGGTTTTAATAAGTAATTAAAAGTTTGCAATTAAAACCCTCCTTAAAAACCAAAAGGTTTTCATTAAGACCCTCTTAAGACACTCTAAAATTTGGTTTTAATTAAAAAGGTAACCGGACCACCGCGCAGGAGAGGTCGGCGGAGCTCTGTAGCTGGCTAAAACCTACCCCGTCCCAGGGCCTCCGATAAAAACACCAAGGAGCTAAATGACTTTCATTGTCCTAGAAATTAAGAAAGAGAAAATTAAAAGCTAAATAAATAAAATACATAATTTAAAACAGATAAAATAAAGATCCTATTTATAAGTGCCCTGAACTGAATTAAAAGGCCTGGCGAAAGTTAAGTATAAATGTATCTACAAAATAAAAGAATAAGTGTTAAAATTGATAAAAGGTTAGTTAATAAATGTAAAAAAGTGCATAAATAAAATAAGTGCTTAAATTCACATTAAAACCACACTCATAAAAATACATGGGTTAGTAAAATTGTAGAAACATATATACATCTTTATTTACACTTGTTAAAACATCTTAATGCAGTTCATAAAATAATAGGATCTTTGTTGATTAAGTTAAAGGAGGATAAGAAAGTAAACAAGTATAAGACAAGGAGAGGTCCAATAAAATGTCATAAAACAGGGCAAGGTGTCTTTAAAAAAGGTTTTTGTTATTTGTTAAAAAGTGTTTCGAGGCGCGCCCTCCGCAGGCAGGTTCTACCTCATAAATTAATTTAAAAGATAAATAATCTAATTTAGAAATCAAAAGTCGGCTAAAATAAGATTTTAAAGGGTCCAGAATCTCCTCATAGGGATCTAAAAGTGCTAAACAAACATACATGCAATAAGTGCTGGATACATTTTAAAATTCAATAAATAGACATAATTAAAAGGGGGGGGGGGGGGGGGGGGGGGGTTTAAAACATGCATAAGACAATTTAAGGTAAAACATAAATAAATTAAGATCCCATAGAGGAGGAGTGGGCTATAAAATCAATATTTGAAAAATAAAAGCTAAAGATTAAAAGAAGGAGGGTAGCCCGGCCCGCAGAGGGTCGGCCTGTTAAAACCTGTAAGAGAGGCCCCGGGAGGTCAGGGGGTCAGTATTTTCTAAAACCCACTAAAAGCTATATTAAAAAAGAAGGAAATGGATCCACCCTAATATTTCTCATTAAGACCGGTAGGTTCTATTGTTTTTAAGAGGTGGATCCATTTCCTTTCCGCCGCTCGTCTCTGGACAGTGGTCCAGTCCCTGTTGCTCTCCAGGCCCATGCTCTGCACATTGTGTTGGCCGTGGAGTTTAAAATGTGCATACAAGACAGTGGTGCCATTCCCGCTATTAATATGATAAAAATGCTGTCTAATGCGCGCGGTGATGTCGTTTCTAGTCTCCCCCACATAGAGTCTGTGGCAGGCCTTACATCTTATGGCATATACTGCATTAGTTGTTGTGGGTTTTAAGGCCTGCCACGGGTTGATACCGACTCTGGCATAGGGGTTAAAAATGTGGGGGAGACGGATAAAACCAATGTCCGAGCCTCGAGACGCTTCCCTGTCTTGGTTATTTTTATTAAAATCTGTATGAACCAGAAAGTCTTTCAAGTTTTTATTCCTGCGATGGGCGGAGATCAGCCGGCAGTCGCCCAGCACGCCACAGCCCTCCCTCGCCCCCTCAAAATTAGACCTGAGAGTTGAAAATAACCTCTTTAGGTTCTCTGAATAAGTGGTTACTAAGGGGACGAGAGTAGGACCGGGCGGCCGGGCGCTGGGATTGTTATATCTATCCTGAAAGGTCCGGCCAACCTCCGCCCTGATGGTTCTGAGGAAGCGTCTCGAGTAACCCCTGGGCCTCAGCGCACTAAAGAGGGTGCTGGTGGCCTCCTCCACATGCTCCGGGAAGGTGCAGATTCTGCGGAAGCGTATCAGCTGGGATTTTATCAGACCTCTGTACGTGTGCCTGGGGTGATAGCTCGACTTGTGAAGGAGTGCGTGGCGGTCCGTGTCTTTGAAATGTACTTTGGTGGCCAGTGTTTTGGACTGGTCACTAGAGGCACGGAAGAAGACACAGGTGTCCAAAAATTCTATTGCAGATGTGGAAATGTTGTGTTTGAGTGTTATTTTGGGGTGGTGTGTGTTGAGGGTGTCCAGGAAGGTGGTGAAATCCTGATGTGTGCCGTCCCAGAGGCCGAAGATGTCGTCCAGGTACCGGAAATACAGGAGGGGTTTGGTGGTGAGTGTGGCGAAGGCCGTTTCCTCCCAGTGGGCCAGATAAATGTCTGCGTAGGCTGGCGCATATTTCCGGCCCATCGCACAACCGCACAGCTGGAGGTAGTGCTGATTATTAAAAGTGAAGTCGTTGCGGGTGAGGGTGATGTGCAGGAGTTGTAGGAGGTGGCTGTCGGGTCTGGATGGGTCTGGGTGTTTGTTGAAGAGGTGTTTTATTGCAGCTAAACCAAGTGGAGTTTCTATGTTAGTGTAAAGGGAATCTATATCTATGGAAAACAGGAAGGTGTGACCGGGTACCTGAAGGTGTTTTATTTTATTAACAAAATGGTAGGTGTCCTTGATGTAGCTGGGGTGCAGTTTGGAAAGTGGATTGATGAAGTGGTCGATGTATTCTGTGATGGTGTATGTTTCGGAGTTGCAGTCGCTGACAATGGGGCGGCCGACCGGAACCACCGAGGGGACCGTCCAGGTGTCAGGAGGCTTGTGGATCTTGGGGAGCAGGTAGAAGAGGCGGGGCCTGGGCTCACTGGGACCGTCCAGATATTGTTTCTGTTTGAAATTGATGAATTTTTGTCTGTAGAGTGTTTCTGTAATCTTTCTAACTAGTGTCTGTGTCTCTAATTGTAGTGGGTGTGTCAGTAGTTGGTAATATGTGTTGTTGTTTAACTGTCTATGTGCTTCTAAAATGTAATTGTCCCTATCCTGAATAACTATTTGGCCCCCCTTATCTGCTGGCTTAATGACTATGTGTTTGTGATTACCCAATGTTCTGATGATGCGTTTGTGTTCCTGACTAATGTTGTGCGTTCTATGTGGCAGGGGGCGCCAATGTGTGAGTGCTTGGTTGTTTTTATGGATGAGTTGTGAAATAGCAGGTGAGAGTGTGTCCGTGTTTGGTGACCAGTGGGACGGCCCAGTGAACAGCACGGGGTCCCGCCTCTGCCCCCCCTGGAAGTGATCCAGGAGTTTCAGCCTCCTGTGGAAGGTGTGCAGGTCCCCCCTGAGCTCCGGCCGGGTGGGTGGGTTGGGTGTGGGAATGAAGGTGAGTCCTTTTTCTAGTAACTCCAGCTGTGCAGCTGTGAGGGAGAAAACGGCACAGAGGTTGGTGATGTTGGACTGATGGGGAGGTGTGGTATGACAGTTATCCCCAGTTATAAGTTTAACTGTTCCTTCCAGTACCTGAACAACATCCCGGCCGTGTCAGAGGTCCAGTGTATATTGTCTGTGCCAGTCCGGAAGAGTTGTGAGTTGATGTCTGGAATGAAGTTATATTTGGCAGTGATGGTGTCGTTGAGTTTGGTGAGGAGTGTCCGTTTGTGTGAGTCCAGTCTGGGTGAGAAGTTTATTACAGGGATGTAGATGGTGGCGTTGGGGAAGGTGGTCTGGCTGGTCCTCCACATTGTCTGTAACTGTTTGGTGAATGTGGTGGGGTCGTGTTCTGAAAGACAGTTGTTGAGTCCGGCTGATAAGATGACCTGTGTGGTGTTGTGACATGGGGTGAGTTTTTTCAGGATGGTGGCTATGTGATGAAAGTTTGCTCCGGGGTAACTGTCTACTTGGATGTGTGGGTCTGTGAATGAAGGGATCCGGGAGAGGTTGGAGTCACCTATGATGAGTGTCCTCTTCCGGACCTCCAAGTGCCAGTCCTGTATTTTTCTGTGTGTGCGTGGGTGTGTGTGTGGTTCCGGGCGACTCGGGGAGCCATGTGCCGCCACAGAGGCCCTGGTGGAGTGAGAGGTGGATAACTCAGATGTTGGGGTTGTTTTCAGCTTTGCTGTCGTTGCTCCCTTCATCATCATGGAATTGTTATCCACCTCTATGCTGGTGTCTGGCTCACAGGGCTCTGTGGCAAGCAGCTCTGGCTCCCCCTGCTGGCTGTGGTGTGTAACTGTAGGTGGAGAGGATGAAATGGTGTTACTGCAGGGTAAAACTATGTTGCTGTAAGGTGGTGATTGTACTGGGAGGGTGCTGACTGGGTGTGGGGAAGGTGAGGAGGGAGGGGAGGAGGGGGCGACAGGGGGGCAGGCAGAGGACCCAGCCCGTGCATGCCCCGGACGGTCGAGTGTGCCCTGGGGGATTGGGTGGATTTCAACCTTCACCCGCCGTCCGGGGTTGCGTTTCGGCAACGGGGGCTGTGCCACTCCGCCGCGTCCCGATGCCGCCGCCGACCCCCCCAGCGTACAGAGGTCTGTGGAGAGAGGTTGCGTGGAGGTGGAAGGGGGGGAGTGAGGGGAGGTGGTGAGAGGAGCAGGGGAGGGGGGTTGATGAAGGTTAGGTTTAGGGCAGGGGGGAGGTAAGGTGGTAGAGGGAGGAGGGGGGGAGGAGGGGGGAGGGTTAGGGTTAGGGAGAGGGGAACCCCGACGGTTAGGTTTAGGGCAGGGGGAAGGTAAGGTAGTAGAGGGAGGAGGGGGGGAGGAGGGGGGAGGGTTAGGGTTAGGGAGAGGGGAGCCCCGACGGTTAGGTTTAGGGCAGGGGGAAGGTAAGGTAGTAGAGGGAGGAGGGGGGGAGGGAGGGGGAGGGGAACCCCGAAGGTTAGGTTTAGGGCAGGGGGGAGGGAAGGTGGTAGAGGGAGGGAGAGGGGAACCCCGAAGGTTAGGTTTAGGGGAGGGGTTGGGTGAGGCAGTAGGAGGAGAAGGAACGGAGGGAGGAGGGTTAGGGTTAGGGTCAGGTAAGGTCATAGGGGAGACCGGAGAGGAGGAAGAGGGAGGGCAGGTGGGAGTAGGTAGGAGAGGAGTAAGAGGGAGGTTGCTGAGGGTGATGGGTGAGCCTGTTGTTTGGGGGAGGGGAGGAAAGTCTGTGGGGGAGAGTTGAAGCACAGGAGGGCCCTCCTGGCTCCGGGGCCCCCTGGTTAGGAGGTCCCTTAGAGTGGAGACCGAGGAGGACGTGAATCTCCTCCTGTACCTCGCCCTCCCCCACTGGAGGGCCCTGTCAAAGGCCTCCTGGCTGTAGGGGGGGATGTTGTCCAGCTCCACAGCAATAACGTGATCGTAGTGCTCTGTGAGGATGGTCATGTTGTTCTGCATCCAGGTGTGGGTGTTCTGTTTAACTTTATCTAAGGTGGTGAGGTTGGGTGAAGAGGGTTTGATGAAGGCGGTGAGGCGGTGGGCTTTCTTCATCATCCCCTGTGGGAATGAACCGGTTGTGACTGTGTTGTAGAGTATTTCGGAGTGGTGGATGGCCTGAAGGAGTTTAAAATACCGTTTACTTTGTACGTGGAGTTCCGGTGTGAGCTGTGTGTGTGACGCTGGTGGTCGGGTGCTCGCTCCAGGCGGGGGGGCAGTGGAGCAGTGGTTGGTGCTCCCCCACCTCCCCCGGCCTGGAGTCGCTAGTGGTGTGAAGCGGTTAGTGAGAGTGATGGACATGTCGCTGTGGAGCTGGAGAAGTGGTGAGGGGAAACCCAGCCGATAGGCGCCCCACAGAGAATGAGTGGAAAAATACTGGCACCCCCCACGGACAAGGGAGGAAGCACCAGAAATAAAAGAAATAAAAAGAGGGCCAGACAACCTGAGCTAAAACCAGGAGCTAAAATGGAGGGTGGACAGGTGTGTCTGGGCCTAAAACCTGAAGCTAAAAAGGTAGAGGAAACCCAACCCGGGGGAAGAGATGGGAGGGAATTTAAAAAGAGGGGGGGGGGGGAAATAAAAGGAAGTGTGAATAAAAGTGCAATTAAGATTGTTTGTAAAAACCAGTCTCTTAAAAAACTCACAGGTCAGGGGCCTGGTTAAGGCCTCCTCAGCAGGGCTTCTCCTGGTCTGAAAAGGAGGGGGGTACTGTACCAGTCTTTCTCCCCTCCAGGGGGTGGTTTTATGTAAAACCCATAAGACCAGTAAAAGCAGGATAAAAGCAGGATAAAAAGCTGACGTGTCCTTGGAGATCCGTGCAGACGGTGGTGACTTGCTGTTCTTCAGTGTGCACACCTAAAACGCTGTCACTCACCGTATTTGATGGGTTGTAGCTGCAGGTCTCCTTGGGTGATGGTGTGAGCTTAAAATCCGCTGTTGGAGCTGTTAAAAACCATGGTGAGGTAAAAAACGGTTTAAAAACAATCCGTAGAGCTTAAAAAAAGGTTAAAGGAGCACTTTAAAAGTTTTGTATAAAAGAAGAAATAAAATAAATAAAAAAAATTAAAAGGGGTCCTCAACGTTTCGCCGTCACTGGCTTCATCAGGAGGGTATCTGAGAGTCCTTGGTTTCCCACTTCATGTATAAGCAAATGTTTGGGGCTGGACCTACAGGTGCGTGCCTCTGATTGGTCCAGCCCCACATGTGACACACCTAGTCGGAGGGAATCCTCTTAAAGAGGCAGACTGTGGCTCAGTCCAAGGAAAATTAAAACAAGGAAAGGGAGAGAGAGAGTAAAAGATGATCAAAGCAGGAGTAAGGGGGGAAGGAAATAAGAGAGAGTTTAAAACGAACAATAAAAACAAGGGGGGTAAAAAACTGTTATTAAAAAGCGATAAAGGAATTTCCTCTACTTAAAGCAAAATGTACTAAAAATAAAAATAAAAACCCTCTGTTTGTTTGGGTAAATTAGTGGCTGAAGTGGGTGCTCGGACTGGTTCAGGCACCAAGGTCCTGCATGCACTAAAAAGGGGGGTGTTTAAAAACCCATAAAACCAACTAAAACCGGTTTAATAAAAACCTAAAAGAATGTCTGTTTTAAAAGGGGTTAAAGGAGTGCTCCCCCCGAGGCGCTGGCAGGGTTAGGTCTGGGTAAAAGCGCAGCGTCCTCTGGAGGACGCTACGGGGGGCACGGGCTCTCGGGGGGACCAACGGTTTTAATAAGTAATTAAAACTTTGCAATTAAAACCCTCCTTAAAAACCAAAAGGTTTTCATTAAGACCCTCTTAAGACACTCTAAAATTTGGTTTTAATTAAAAAGGTAACCGGACCACCGCGCAGGAGAGGTCGGCGGAGCTCTGTAGCTGGCTAAAACCTACCCCGTCCCAGGGCCTCCGATAAAAACACCAAGGAGCTGAATGACTTTCATTGTCCTAGAAATTAAGAAAGAGAAAATTAAAAGCTAAATAAATAAAAAAAAAAATAAAAAATAAAATCAATAATTTAAAACAGATAAAATAAAGATCCTATTTATAAGTGCCCTGAACTGAATTAAAAGGCCTGGCAAAAGTTAAGTATAAATGTATCTACAAAATAAAAGAATAAGTGTTAAAATTGATAAAGGGTTAGTTAATAAATGTAAAAAAGTGCATAAATAAAATAAGTGCTTAAATTCACATTAAAACCACACTCATAAAAATACATGGGTTAGTAAAATTGTAGAAACATATATACATCTTTATTTACACTTGTTAAAACATCTCAATGCAGTTCATAAAATAATAGGATCTTTGTTGATTAAGTTAAAGGAGGATAAGAAAGTAAACAAGTATAAGACAAGGAGAGGTCCAATAAAATGTCATAAAACAGGGCAAGGTGTCTTTAAAAAAGGTTTTTGTTATTTGTTAAAAAGTGTTTCGAGGCGCGCCCTCCGCAGGCAGGTTCTACCTCATAAATTAATTTAAAAGATAAATAATCTAATTTAGAAATCAAAAGTCGGCTAAAATAAGATTTTAAAGGGTCCAAAATCTCCTCATAGGGATCTAAAAGTGCTAAAACAACCATACATGCAATAAGTGCTGGATACATTTTAAAAAAAATAAAATGTTTCAATAAATAGACATAATTAAAAGGGGGGGGGGGGGGGGGTTTAAAACATGCATAAGACAAATTAAGGTAAAACATAAATAAATTAAGATCCCATAGAGGAGGAGTGGGCTTATAAAATCAATATTTGAAAAATAAAAGCTAAAGATTAAAAGAAGGAGGGTAGCCCGGCCCGCAGAGGGTCGGCCTGTTAAAACCTGTAAGAGAGGCCCCGGGAGGTCAGGGGGTCAGTATTTTCTAAAACCCACTAAAAGCTATATTAAAAAAGAAGGAAATGGATCCACCCTAATATTTCTCATTAAGACCGGTAGGTTCTATTGTTTTTAAGAGGTGGATCCATTTCCTTTCCGCCGCTCGTCTCTGGACAGTGGTCCAGTCCCTGTTGCTCTCCAGGCCCATGCTCTGCACATTGTGTTGGCCGTGGAGTTTAAAATGTGCATACAAGACAGTGGTGCCATTCCCGCTATTAATATGATAAAAATGCTGTCTAATGCGCGCGGTGATGTCGTTTCTAGTCTCCCCCACATAGAGTCTGTGGCAGGCCTTACATCTTATAGCATATACTGCATTAGTTGTTATGGGTTTTAAGGCCTGCCACGGGTTGATACCGACTCTGGCATGGGGGTTAAAAATGTGGGGGAGACGGATAAAACCAATGTCCGAGCCTCGAGACGCTTCCCTGTCTTGGTTATTTTTGTTAAAATCTGTATGAACCAGAAAGTCTTTCAAGTTTTTATTCCTGCGATGGGCGGAGATCAGCCGGCAGTCGCCCAGCACGTCACAGCCCTCCCTCGCCCCCTCAAAATTAGACCTGAGAGTTGAAATTAACCTCTTTAAATCTTGGGAATAAGTGGTTACTAAGGGGACGAGAGTAGGACCGGGCGGCCGGGCGCTGGGATTGTTATATCTATCCTGAAAGGTCCGGCCAACCTCCGCCTTGATGGTTCTGAGGAAGCGTCTCGAGTAACCCCTGGGCCTCAGCGCACTAAAGAGGGTGCTGGTGGCCTCCTCCACATGCTCCGGGAAGGTGCAGATTCTGCGGAAGCGTATCAGCTGGGATTTTATCAGACCTCTGTACGTGTGCCTGGGGTGATAGCTCGACTTGTGAAGGAGTGCGTGGCGGTCCGTGTCTTTGAAATGTACTTTGGTGGCCAGTGTTTTGGACTGGTCACTAGAGGCACGGAAGAAGACACAGGTGTCCAAAAATTCTATTGCAGATGTGGAAATGTTGTGTTTGAGTGTTATTTTGGGGTGGTGTGTGTTGAGGGTGTCCAGGAAGGTGGTGAAATCCTGATGTGTGCCGTCCCAGAGGCCGAAGATGTCGTCCAGGTACCGGAAATACAGGAGGGGTTTGGTGGTGAGTGTGGCGAAGGCCGTTTCCTCCCAGTGGGCCAGATAAATGTCTGCGTAGGCTGGCGCATATTTCCGGCCCATCGCACAACCGCACAGCTGGAGGTAGTGCTGATTATTAAAAGTGAAGTCGTTGCGGGTGAGGGTGATGTGCAGGAGTTGTAGGAGGTGGCTGTCGGGTCTGGATGGGTCTGGGTGTTTGTTGAAGAGATGTTTTATTGCAGCTAAACCAAGTGGAGTTTCTATGTTAGTGTAAAGGGAATCTATATCTATGGAAAACAGGAAGGTGTGACCGGGTACCTGAAGGTGTTTTATTTTATTAACAAAATGGTAGGTGTCCTTGATGTAGCTGGGGTGCAGTTTGGAAAGTGGATTGATGAAGTGGTCGATGTATTCTGTGATGGTGTATGTTTCGGAGTTGCAGTCGCTGACAATCGGGCGGCCGACCGGAACCACCGAGGGGACCGTCCAGGTGTCAGGAGGCTTGTGGATCTTGGGGAGCAGGTAGAAGAGGCGGGGCCTGGGCTCACTGGGACCGTCCAGATATTGTTTCTGTTTGAAATTGATGAATTTTTGTCTGTAGAGTGTTTCTGTAATCTTTCTAACTAGTGTCTGTGTCTCTAATTGTAGTGGGTGTGTCAGTAGTTGGTAATATGTGTTGTTATTTAACTGTCTATGTGCTTCTAAAATGTAATTGTCCCTATCCTGAATAACTATTTGGCCCCCCTTATCTGCTGGCTTAATGACTATGTGTTTGTGATTACCCAATGTTCTGATGATGCGTTTGTGTTCCTGACTAATGTTGTGCGTTCTATGTGGCAGGGGGCGCCAATGTGTGAGTGCTTGGTTGTTTTTATGGATGAGTTGTGAAATAGCAGGTGAGAGTGTGTCCGTGTTTGGTGACCAGTGGGACGGCCCAGTGAACAGCACGGGGTCCCGCCTCTGCCCCCCCTGGAAGTGATCCAGGAGTTTCAGCCTCCTGTGGAAGGTGTGCAGGTCCCCCCTGAGCTCCGGCCGGGTGGGTGGGTTGGGTGTGGGAATGAAGGTGAGTCCTTTTTCTAGTAACTCCAGCTGTGCGGCTGTGAGGGAGAAAACGGCACAGAGGTTGGTGATGTTGGACTGATGGGGAGGTGTGGTATGACAGTTATCCCCAGTTATAAGTTTAACTGTTCCTTCCAGTACCTGAACAACATCCCGGCCGTGTCAGAGGTCCAGTGTATATTGTCTGTGCCAGTCCGGAAGAGTTGTGAGTTGATGTCTGGAATGAAGTTATATTTGGCAGTGATGGTGTTGTTGAGTTTGGTGAGGAGTGTCCGTTTGTGTGAGTCCAGTCTGGGTGAGAAGTTTATTACAGGGATGTAGATGGTGGCGTTGGGGAAGGTGGTCTGGCTGGTCCTCCACATTGTCTGTAACTGTTTGGTGAATGTGGTGGGGTCGTGTTCTGAAAGACAGTTGTTGAGTCCGGCTGATAAGATGACCTGTGTGGTGTTGTGACATGGGGTGAGTTTTTTCAGGATGGTGGCTATGTGATGAAAGTTTGCTCCGGGGTAACTGTCTACTTGGATGTGTGGGTCTGTGAATGAAGGGATCCGGGAGAGGTTGGAGTCACCTATGATGAGTGTCCTCTTCCGGACCTCCAAGTGCCAGTCCTGTATTTTTCTGTGTGTGCGTGGGTGTGTGTGTGGTTCCGGGCGACTCGGGGAGCCATGTGCCGCCACAGAGGCCCTGGTGGAGTGAGAGGTGGATAACTCAGATGTTGGGGTTGTTTTCAGCTTTGCTGTCGTTGCTCCCTTCATCATCATGGAATTGTTATCCACCTCTATGCTGGTGTCTGGCTCACAGGGCTCTGTGGCAAGCAGCTCTGGCTCCCCATGCTGGCTGTGGTGTGTATCTGTAGGTGGAGAGGATGAAATGGTGTTACTGCAGGGTAAAACTATGTTGCTGTAAGGTGGTGATTGTACTGGGAGGGTGCTGACTGGGTGTGGGGAAGGTGAGGAGGGAGGGGAGGAGGGGGCGACAGGGGGGCAGGCAGAGGACCCAGCCCGTGCATGCCCCGGACGGTCGAGTGTGCCCTGGGGGATTGGGTGGATTTCAACCTTCACCCGCCGTCCGGGGTTGCGTTTCGGCAACGGGGGCTGTGCCACTCCGCCGCGTCCCGATGCCGCCGCCGACCCCCCCAGCGTACAGAGGTCTGTGGAGAGAGGTTGTGTGGAGGTGGAAGGGGGGGAGTGAGGGGAGGTGGTGAGAGGAGCAGGGGAGGGGGGTTGATGAAGGTTAGGTTTAGGGCAGGGGGGAGGTAAGGTGGTAGAGGGAGGAGGGGGGGAGGAGGGGGGAGGGTTAGGGTTAGGGAGAGGGGAACCCCGACGGTTAGGTTTAGGGCAGGGGGAAGGTAAGGTAGTAGAGGGAGGAGGGGGGGAGGGAGGGGGAGGGGAACCCCGAAGGTTAGGTTTAGGGGAGGGGTTGGGTGAGGCAGTAGGAGGAGAAGGAACGGAGGGAGGAGGGTTAGGGTTAGGGTCAGGTAAGGTCATAGGGGAGACCGGAGAGGAGGAAGAGGGAGGGCAGGTGGGAGTAGGTAGGAGAGGAGTAAGAGGGAGGTTGCTGAGGGTGATGGGTGAGCCTGTTGTTTGGGGGAGGGGAGGAAAGTCTGTGGGGGAGAGTTGAAGCACAGGAGGGCCCTCCTGGCTCCGGGGCCCCCTGGTTAGGAGGTCCCTTAGAGTGGAGACCGAGGAGGACGTGAATCTCCTCCTGTACCTCACCCTCCCCCACTGGAGGGCCCTGTCAAAGGCCTCCTGGCTGTAGGGGGGGATGTTGTCCAGCTCCACAGCAATAACGTGATCGTAGTGCTCTGTGAGGATGGTCATGTTGTTCTGCATCCAGGTGTGGGTGTTCTGTTTAACTTTATCTAAGGTGGTGAGGTTGGGTGAAGAGGGTTTGATGAAGGCGGTGAGGCGGTGGGCTTTCTTCATCATCCCCTGTGGGAATGAACCGGTTGTGACTGTGTTGTAGAGTATTTCGGAGTGGTGGATGGCCTGAAGGAGTTTAAAATACCGTTTACTTTGTACGTGGAGTTCCGGTGTGAGCTGTGTGTGTGACGCTGGTGGTCGGGTGCTCGCTCCAGGCGGGGGGGCAGTGGAGCAGTGGTTGGTGCTCCCCCACCTCCCCCGGCCTGGAGTCGCTAGTGGTGTGAAGCGGTTAGTGAGAGTGATGGACATGTCGCTGTGGAGCTGGAGAAGTGGTGAGGGGAAACCCAGCCGATAGACGCCCCACAGAGAATGAGTGGAAAAATACTGGCACCCCCCACGGACAAGGGAGGAAGCACCAGAAATAAAAGAAATAAAAAGAGGGCCAGACAACCTGAGCTAAAACCAGGAGCTAAAATGGAGGGTGGACAGGTGTGTCTGGGCCTAAAAACTGAAGCTAAAAAGGTAGAGGAAACCCAACCCGGGGGAAGAGATGGGAGGGAATTTAAAAAGAGGGGGGGGGGGAAATAAAAGGAAGTGTGAATAAAAGTGCAATTAAGATTGTTTGTAAAAACCAGTCTCTTAAAAAACTCACAGGTCAGGGGCCTGGTTAAGGCCTCCTCAGCAGGGCTTCTCCTGGTCTGAAAAGGAGGGGGGTACTGTACCAGTCTTTCTCCCCTCCAGGGGGTGGTTTTATGTAAAACCCATAAGACCAGTAAAAGCAGGATAAAAGCAGGATAAAAAGCTGACGTGTCCTTGGAGATCCGTGCAGACGGTGGTGACTTGCTGTTCTTCAGTGTGCACACCTAAAACGCTGTCACTCACCGTATTTGATGGGTTGTAGCTGCAGGTCTCCTTGGGTGATGGTGTGAGCTTAAAATCCGCTGTTGGAGCTGTTAAAAACCATGGTGAGGTAAAAAACGGTTTAAAAACAATCCGTAGAGCTTAAAAAAAGGTTAAAGGAGCACTTTAAAAGTTTTGTATAAAAGAAGAAATAAAATAAATAAAAAAATTAAAAGGGGTCCTCAACGTTTCGCCGTCACTGGCTTCATCAGGAGGGTATCTGAGAGTCCTTGGTTTCCCACTCCATGTATAGACAAATGTTTGGGGCTGGACCTACAGGTGCATGCCTCTGATTGGTCCAGCCCCACATGTGACACACCTAGTCGGAGGGAATCCTCTTAAAGAGGCAGACTGTGGCTCAGTCCAAGGAAAATTAAAACAAGGAAAGGGAGAGAGAGAGTAAAAGATGATCAAAGCAGGAGTAAGGGGGGAAGGAAATAAGAGAGAGTTTAAAACGAACAATAAAAACAAGGGGGGTAAAAAACTGTTATTAAAAAGCGATAAAGGAATTTCCTCTACTTAAAGCAAAATGTACTAAAAATAAAAATAAAAATAAAAACCCTCTGTTTGTTTGGGTAAATTAGTGGCTGAAGTGGGTGCTCGGACTGGTTCAGGCACCAGGGTCCTGCATGCACTAAAAAGGGGGGTGTTTAAAAACCCATAAAACCAACTAAAACCGGTTTAATAAAAACCTAAAAGAATGTCTGTTTTAAAAGGGGTTAAAGGAGTGCTCCCCCCGAGGCGCTGGCAGGGTTAGGTCTGGGTAAAAGCGCAGCGTCCTCTGGAGGACGCTACGGGGGGCACGGGCTCTCGGGGGGACCAACGGTTTTAATAAGTAATTAAAACTTTGCAATTAAAACCCTCCTTAAAAACCAAAAGGTTTTCATTAAGACCCTCTTAAGACACTCTAAAATTTGGTTTTAATTAAAAAGGTAACCGGACCACCGCGCAGGAGAGGTCGGCGGAGCTCTGTAGCTGGCTAAAACCTACCCCGTCCCAGGGCCTCCGATAAAAACACCAAGGAGCTGAATGACTTTCATTGTCCTAGAAATTAAGAAAGAGAAAATTAAAAGCTAAATAAATAAAAAAAAAAAAAAAAAATAAAATCAATAATTTAAAACAGATAAAATAAAGATCCTATTTATAAGTGCCCTGAACTGAATTAAAAGGCCTGGCAAAAGTTAAGTATAAATGTATCTACAAAATAAAAGAATAAGTGTTAAAATTGATAAAGGGTTAGTTAATAAATGTAAAAAAGTGCATAAATAAAATAAGTGCTTAAATTCACATTAAAACCACACTCATAAAAATACATGGGTTAGTAAAATTGTAGAAACATATATACATCTTTATTTACACTTGTTAAAACATCTTAATGCAGTTCATAAAATAATAGGATCTTTGTTGATTAAGTTAAAGGAGGATAAGAAAGTAAACAAGTATAAGACAAGGAGAGGTCCAATAAAATGTCATAAAACAGGGCAAGGTGTCTTTAAAAAAGGTTTTTGTTATTTGTTAAAAAGTGTTTCGAGGCGCGCCCTCCGCAGGCAGGTTCTACCTCATAAATTAATTTAAAAGATAAATAATCTAATTTAGAAATCAAAAGTCGGCTAAAATAAGATTTTAAAGGGTCCAAAATCTCCTCATAGGGATCTAAAAGTGCTAAAACAACCATACATGCAATAAGTGCTGGATACATTTTAAAAAAAATAAAATGTTTCAATAAATAGACATAATTAAAAGGGGGGGGGGGGGGGGGGGTTTAAAACATGCATAAGACAAATTAAGGTAAAACATAAATAAATTAAGATCCCATAGAGGAGGAGTGGGCTTATAAAATCAATATTTGAAAAATAAAAGCTAAAGATTAAAAGAAGGAGGGTAGCCCGGCCCGCAGAGGGTCGGCCTGTTAAAACCTGTAAGAGAGGCCCCGGGAGGTCAGGGGGTCAGTATTTTCTAAAACCCACTAAAAGCTATATTAAAAAAGAAGGAAATGGATCCACCCTAATATTTCTCATTAAGACCGGTAGGTTCTATTGTTTTTAAGAGGTGGATCCATTTCCTTTCCGCCGCTCGTCTCTGGACAGTGGTCCAGTCCCTGTTGCTCTCCAGGCCCATGCTCTGCACATTGTGTTGGCCGTGGAGTTTAAAATGTGCATACAAGACAGTGGTGCCATTCCCGCTATTAATATGATAAAAATGCTGTCTAATGCGCGCGGTGATGTCGTTTCTAGTCTCCCCCACATAGAGTCTGTGGCAGGCCTTACATCTTATAGCATATACTGCATTAGTTGTTATGGGTTTTAAGGCCTGCCACGGGTTGATACCGACTCTGGCATGGGGGTTAAAAATGTGGGGGAGACGGATAAAACCAATGTCCGAGCCTCGAGACGCTTCCCTGTCTTGGTTATTTTTGTTAAAATCTGTATGAACCAGAAAGTCTTTCAAGTTTTTATTCCTGCGATGGGCGGAGATCAGCCGGCAGTCGCCCAGCACGTCACAGCCCTCCCTCGCCCCCTCAAAATTAGACCTGAGAGTTGAAATTAACCTCTTTAAATCTTGGGAATAAGTGGTTACTAAGGGGACGAGAGTAGGACCGGGCGGCCGGGCGCTGGGATTGTTATATCTATCCTGAAAGGTCCGGCCAACCTCCGCCTTGATGGTTCTGAGGAAGCGTCTCGAGTAACCCCTGGGCCTCAGCGCACTAAAGAGGGTGCTGGTGGCCTCCTCCACATGCTCCGGGAAGGTGCAGATTCTGCGGAAGCGTATCAGCTGGGATTTTATCAGACCTCTGTACGTGTGCCTGGGGTGATAGCTCGACTTGTGAAGGAGTGCGTGGCGGTCCGTGTCTTTGAAATGTACTTTGGTGGCCAGTGTTTTGGACTGGTCACTAGAGGCACGGAAGAAGACACAGGTGTCCAAAAATTCTATTGCAGATGTGGAAATGTTGTGTTTGAGTGTTATTTTGGGGTGGTGTGTGTTGAGGGTGTCCAGGAAGGTGGTGAAATCCTGATGTGTGCCGTCCCAGAGGCCGAAGATGTCGTCCAGGTACCGGAAATACAGGAGGGGTTTGGTGGTGAGTGTGGCGAAGGCCGTTTCCTCCCAGTGGGCCAGATAAATGTCTGCGTAGGCTGGCGCATATTTCCGGCCCATCGCACAACCGCACAGCTGGAGGTAGTGCTGATTATTAAAAGTGAAGTCGTTGCGGGTGAGGGTGATGTGCAGGAGTTGTAGGAGGTGGCTGTCGGGTCTGGATGGGTCTGGGTGTTTGTTGAAGAGATGTTTTATTGCAGCTAAACCAAGTGGAGTTTCTATGTTAGTGTAAAGGGAATCTATATCTATGGAAAACAGGAAGGTGTGACCGGGTACCTGAAGGTGTTTTATTTTATTAACAAAATGGTAGGTGTCCTTGATGTAGCTGGGGTGCAGTTTGGAAAGTGGATTGATGAAGTGGTCGATGTATTCTGTGATGGTGTATGTTTCGGAGTTGCAGTCGCTGACAATGGGGCGGCCGACCGGAACCACCGAGGGGACCGTCCAGGTGTCAGGAGGCTTGTGGATCTTGGGGAGCAGGTAGAAGAGGCGGGGCCTGGGCTCACTGGGACCGTCCAGATATTGTTTCTGTTTGAAATTGATGAATTTTTGTCTGTAGAGTGTTTCTGTAATCTTTCTAACTAGTGTCTGTGTCTCTAATTGTAGTGGGTGTGTCAGTAGTTGGTAATATGTGTTGTTATTTAACTGTCTATGTGCTTCTAAAATGTAATTGTCCCTATCCTGAATAACTATTTGGCCCCCCTTATCTGCTGGCTTAATGACTATGTGTTTGTGATTACCCAATGTTCTGATGATGCGTTTGTGTTCCTGACTAATGTTGTGCGTTCTATGTGGCAGGGGGCGCCAATGTGTGAGTGCTTGGTTGTTTTTATGGATGAGTTGTGAAATAGCAGGTGAGAGTGTGTCCGTGTTTGGTGACCAGTGGGACGGCCCAGTGAACAGCACGGGGTCCCGCCTCTGCCCCCCCTGGAAGTGATCCAGGGTTAGGGTTAGGGTTAGGTCTGGGTAAAAGCGCAGCGTCCTCTGGAGGACGCTACGGGGGGCACGGGCTCTCGGGGGGACCAACGGTTTTAATAAGTAATTAAAACTTTGCAATTAAAACCCTCCTTAAAAACCAAAAGGTTTTCATTAAAACCCTCTTAAGACACTCTAAAATTTGGTCTCAATTAAAAAGGTAACCGGACCACCGCGCAGGAGAGGTCGGCAGAGCTCTGTAGCTGGCTAAAACCTACCCCGTCCCAGGGCCTCTGATAAAAACACCAAGGAGCTAAATGACTTTCATTGTCCTAGAAATTAAGAAAGAGAAAATTAAAAGCTAAATAAATAAAATACATAATTTAAAACAGATAAAATAAAGATCCTATTTATAAGTGCCCTGAACTGAATTAAAAGGCCTGGCAAAAGTTAAGTATAAATGTATCTACAAAATAAAAGAATAAGTGTTAAAATTGATAAAGGGTTAGTTAATAAATGTAAAAAAGTGCATAAATAAAATAAGTGCTTAAATTCACATTAAAACCACACTCATAAAAATACATGGGTTAGTAAAATTGTAGAAACATATATACATCTTTATTTACACTTGTTAAAACATCTTAATGCAGTTCATAAAATAATAGGATCTTTGTTGATTAAGTTAAAAGAGGATAAGAAAGTAAACAAGTATAAGACAAGGAGAGGTCCAATAAAATGTCATAAAACAGGGCAAGGTGTCTTTAAAAAAGGTTTTTGTTATTTGTTAAAAAGTGTTTCGAGGCGCGCCCTCCGCAGGCAGGTTCTACCTCATAAATTAAGTTAAAAGATAAATAATCTAATTTAGAATTCAAAAGTCGGCTAAAATAAGATTTTAAAGGGTCCAGAATCTCCTCATAGGGATCTAAAAGTGCTAAAACAAACATACATGCAATAAGTGCTGGATACATTTTAAAAATTCAATGAATAGACATAATTAAAAAAGGGGGGGGGGGGGGGGGGGGGTTTAAAACATGCATAAGACAATTTAAGGTAAAACATAAATAAATTAAGATCCCATAGAGGAGGAGTGGGCTATAAAATCAATATTTGAAAAATAAGAGCTAAAGATTAAAAGAAGGAGGGTAGCCCGGCCCGCAGAGGGTCGGCCTGTTAAAACCTGTAAGAGAGGCCCCGGGAGGTCAGGGGGTCAGTATTTTCTAAAACCCACCAAAAGCTATATTAAAAAAGAAGGAAATGGATCCACCCTAATATTTCTCATTAAGACCGGTAGGTTCTATTGTTTTTAAGAGGTGGATCCATTTCCTTTCCGCCGCTCGTCTCTGGACAGTGGTCCAGTCCCTGTTGCTCTCCAGGCCCATGCTCTGCACATTGTGTTGGCCGTGGAGTTTAAAATGTGCATACAAGACAGTGGTGCCATTCCCGCTATTAATATGATAAAAATGCTGTCTAATGCGCGCGGTGATGTCGTTTCTGGTCTCCCCCACATAGAGTCTGTGGCAGGCCTTACATCTTATAGCATATACTGCATTAGTTGTTGTGGGTTTTAAGGCCTGCCACGGGTTGATACCGACTCTGGCATGGGGGTTAAAAATGTGGGGGAGACGGATAAAACCAATGTCCGAGCCTCGAGACGCTTCCCTGTCTTGGTTATTTTTATTAAAATCTGTATGAACCAGAAAGTCTTTCAAGTTTTTATTCCTGCGATGGGCGGAGATCAGCCGGCAGTCGCCCAGCACGTCACAGCCCTCCCTCGCCCCCTCAAAATTAGACCTGAGAGTTGAAAATAACCTCTTTAGGTTCTCTGAATAAGTGGTTACTAAGGGGACGAGAGTAGGACCGGGCGGCCGGGCGCTGGGATTGTTATATCTATCCTGAAAGGTCCGGCCAACCTCCGCCTTGATGGTTCTGAGGAAGCGTCTCGAGTAACCCCTGGGCCTCAGCGCACTAAAGAGGGTGCTGGTGGCCTCCTCCACATGCTCCGGGAAGGTGCAGATTCTGCGGAAGCGTATCAGCTGGGATTTTATCAGACCTCTGTACGTGTGCCTGGGGTGATAACTGGACTTGTGGAGGAGTGCGTGGCGGTCCGTGTCTTTGAAATGTACTTTGGTGGCCAGTGTTTTGGACTGGTCACTAGAGGCACGGAAGAAGACACAGGTGTCCAAAAATTCTATTGCAGATGTGGAAATGTTGTGTTTCAGTGTTATTTTGGGGTGGTGTGTGTTGAGGGTGTCCAGGAAGGTGGTGAAATCCTGATGTGTGCCGTCCCAGAGGCCGAAGATGTCGTCCAGGTACCGGAAATACAGGAGGGGTTTGGTGGTGAGTGTGGCGAAGGCCGTTTCCTCCCAGTGGGCCAGATAAATGTCTGCGTAGGCTGGCGCATATTTCCGGCCCATCGCACAACCGCACAGCTGGAGGTAGTGCTGATTATTAAAAGTGAAGTCGTTGCGGGTGAGGGTGATGTGCAGGAGTTGTAGGAGGTGGCTGTCGGGTCTGGATGGGTCTGGGTGTTTGTTGAAGAGATGTTTTATTGCAGCTAAACCAAGTGGAGTTTCTATGTTAGTGTAAAGGGAATCTATATCTATGGAAAACAGGAAGGTGTGACCGGGTACCTGAAGGTGTTTTATTTTATTAACAAAATGGTAGGTGTCCTTGATGTAGCTGGGGTGCAGTTTGGAAAGTGGATTGATGAAGTGGTCGATGTATTCTGTGATGGTGTATGTTTCGGAGTTGCAGTCGCTGACAATGGGGCGGCCGACCGGAACCACCGAGGGGACCGTCCAGGTGTCAGGAGGCTTGTGGATCTTGGGGAGCAGGTAGAAGAGGCGGGGCCTGGGCTCACTGGGACCGTCCAGATATTGTTTCTGTTTGAAATTGATGAATTTTTGTCTGTAGAGTGTTTCTGTAATCTTTCTAACTAGTGTCTGTGTCTCTAATTGTAGTGGGTGTGTCAGTAGTTGGTAATATGTGTTGTTATTTAACTGTCTATGTGCTTCTAAAATGTAATTGTCCCTATCCTGAATAACTATTTGGCCCCCCTTATCTGCTGGCTTAATGACTATGTGTTTGTGATTACCCAATGTTCTGATGATGCGTTTGTGTTCCTGACTAATGTTGTGCGTTCTATGTGGCAGGGGGCGCCAATGTGTGAGTGCTTGGTTGTTTTTATGGATGAGTTGTGAAATAGCAGGTGAGAGTGTGTCCGTGTTTGGTGACCAGTGGGACGGCCCAGTGAACAGCACGGGGTCCCGCCTCTGCCCCCCCTGGAAGTGATCCAGGAGTTTCAGCCTCCTGTGGAAGGTGTGCAGGTCCCCCCTGAGCTCCGGCCGGGTGGGTGGGTTGGGTGTGGGAATGAAGGTGAGTCCTTTTTCTAGTAACTCCAGCTGTGCGGCTGTGAGGGAGAAAACGGCACAGAGGTTGGTGATGTTGGACTGATGGGGAGGTGTGGTATGACAGTTATCCCCAGTTATAAGTTTAACTGTTCCTTCCAGTACCTGAACAACATCCCGGCCGTGTCAGAGGTCCAGTGTATATTGTCTGTGCCAGTCCGGAAGAGTTGTGAGTTGATGTCTGGAATGAAGTTATATTTGGCAGTGATGGTGTTGTTGAGTTTGGTGAGGAGTGTCCGTTTGTGTGAGTCCAGTCTGGGTGAGAAGTTTATTACAGGGATGTAGATGGTGGCGTTGGGGAAGGTGGTCTGGCTGGTCCTCCACATTGTCTGTAACTGTTTGGTGAATGTGGTGGGGTCGTGTTCTGAAAGACAGTTGTTGAGTCCGGCTGATAAGATGACCTGTGTGGTGTTGTGACATGGGGTGAGTTTTTTCAGGATGGTGGCTATGTGATGAAAGTTTGCTCCGGGGTAACTGTCTACTTGGATGTGTGGGTCTGTGAATGAAGGGATCCGGGAGAGGTTGGAGTCACCTATGATGAGTGTCCTCTTCCGGACCTCCAAGTGCCAGTCCTGTATTTTTCTGTGTGTGCGTGGGTGTGTGTGTGGTTCCGGGCGACTCGGGGAGCCATGTGCCGCCACAGAGGCCCTGGTGGAGTGAGAGGTGGATAACTCAGATGTTGGGGTTGTTTTCAGCTTTGCTGTCGTTGCTCCCTTCATCATCATGGAATTGTTATCCACCTCTATGCTGGTGTCTGGCTCACAGGGCTCTGTGGCAAGCAGCTCTGGCTCCCCATGCTGGCTGTGGTGTGTATCTGTAGGTGGAGAGGATGAAATGGTGTTACTGCAGGGTAAAACTATGTTGCTGTAAGGTGGTGATTGTACTGGGAGGGTGCTGACTGGGTGTGGGGAAGGTGAGGAGGGAGGGGAGGAGGGGGCGACAGGGGGGCAGGCAGAGGACCCAGCCCGTGCATGCCCCGGACGGTCGAGTGTGCCCTGGGGGATTGGGTGGATTTCAACCTTCACCCGCCGTCCGGGGTTGCGTTTCGGCAACGGGGGCTGTGCCACTCCGCCGCGTCCCGATGCCGCCGCCGACCCCCCCAGCGTACAGAGGTCTGTGGAGAGAGGTTGTGTGGAGGTGGAAGGGGGGGAGTGAGGGGAGGTGGTGAGAGGAGCAGGGGAGGGGGGTTGATGAAGGTTAGGTTTAGGGCAGGGGGGAGGTAAGGTGGTAGAGGGAGGAGGGGGGGAGGAGGGGGGAGGGTTAGGGTTAGGGAGAGGGGAACCCCGACGGTTAGGTTTAGGGCAGGGGGAAGGTAAGGTAGTAGAGGGAGGAGGGGGGGAGGGAGGGGGAGGGGAACCCCGAAGGTTAGGTTTAGGGGAGGGGTTGGGTGAGGCAGTAGGAGGAGAAGGAACGGAGGGAGGAGGGTTAGGGTTAGGGTCAGGTAAGGTCATAGGGGAGACCGGAGAGGAGGAAGAGGGAGGGCAGGTGGGAGTAGGTAGGAGAGGAGTAAGAGGGAGGTTGCTGAGGGTGATGGGTGAGCCTGTTGTTTGGGGGAGGGGAGGAAAGTCTGTGGGGGAGAGTTGAAGCACAGGAGGGCCCTCCTGGCTCCGGGGCCCCCTGGTTAGGAGGTCCCTTAGAGTGGAGACCGAGGAGGACGTGAATCTCCTCCTGTACCTCACCCTCCCCCACTGGAGGGCCCTGTCAAAGGCCTCCTGGCTGTAGGGGGGGATGTTGTCCAGCTCCACAGCAATAACGTGATCGTAGTGCTCTGTGAGGATGGTCATGTTGTTCTGCATCCAGGTGTGGGTGTTCTGTTTAACTTTATCTAAGGTGGTGAGGTTGGGTGAAGAGGGTTTGATGAAGGCGGTGAGGCGGTGGGCTTTCTTCATCATCCCCTGTGGGAATGAACCGGTTGTGACTGTGTTGTAGAGTATTTCGGAGTGGTGGATGGCCTGAAGGAGTTTAAAATACCGTTTACTTTGTACGTGGAGTTCCGGTGTGAGCTGTGTGTGTGACGCTGGTGGTCGGGTGCTCGCTCCAGGCGGGGGGGCAGTGGAGCAGTGGTTGGTGCTCCCCCACCTCCCCCGGCCTGGAGTCGCTAGTGGTGTGAAGCGGTTAGTGAGAGTGATGGACATGTCGCTGTGGAGCTGGAGAAGTGGTGAGGGGAAACCCAGCCGATAGACGCCCCACAGAGAATGAGTGGAAAAATACTGGCACCCCCCACGGACAAGGGAGGAAGCACCAGAAATAAAAGAAATAAAAAGAGGGCCAGACAACCTGAGCTAAAACCAGGAGCTAAAATGGAGGGTGGACAGGTGTGTCTGGGCCTAAAAACTGAAGCTAAAAAGGTAGAGGAAACCCAACCCGGGGGAAGAGATGGGAGGGAATTTAAAAAGAGGGGGGGGGGGAAATAAAAGGAAGTGTGAATAAAAGTGCAATTAAGATTGTTTGTAAAAACCAGTCTCTTAAAAAACTCACAGGTCAGGGGCCTGGTTAAGGCCTCCTCAGCAGGGCTTCTCCTGGTCTGAAAAGGAGGGGGGTACTGTACCAGTCTTTCTCCCCTCCAGGGGGTGGTTTTATGTAAAACCCATAAGACCAGTAAAAGCAGGATAAAAGCAGGATAAAAAGCTGACGTGTCCTTGGAGATCCGTGCAGACGGTGGTGACTTGCTGTTCTTCAGTGTGCACACCTAAAACGCTGTCACTCACCGTATTTGATGGGTTGTAGCTGCAGGTCTCCTTGGGTGATGGTGTGAGCTTAAAATCCGCTGTTGGAGCTGTTAAAAACCATGGTGAGGTAAAAAACGGTTTAAAAACAATCCGTAGAGCTTAAAAAAAGGTTAAAGGAGCACTTTAAAAGTTTTGTATAAAAGAAGAAATAAAATAAATAAAAAAATTAAAAGGGGTCCTCAACGTTTCGCCGTCACTGGCTTCATCAGGAGGGTATCTGAGAGTCCTTGGTTTCCCACTCCATGTATAGACAAATGTTTGGGGCTGGACCTACAGGTGCATGCCTCTGATTGGTCCAGCCCCACATGTGACACACCTAGTCGGAGGGAATCCTCTTAAAGAGGCAGACTGTGGCTCAGTCCAAGGAAAATTAAAACAAGGAAAGGGAGAGAGAGAGTAAAAGATGATCAAAGCAGGAGTAAGGGGGGAAGGAAATAAGAGAGAGTTTAAAACGAACAATAAAAACAAGGGGGGTAAAAAACTGTTATTAAAAAGCGATAAAGGAATTTCCTCTACTTAAAGCAAAATGTACTAAAAATAAAAATAAAAATAAAAACCCTCTGTTTGTTTGGGTAAATTAGTGGCTGAAGTGGGTGCTCGGACTGGTTCAGGCACCAGGGTCCTGCATGCACTAAAAAGGGGGGTGTTTAAAAACCCATAAAACCAACTAAAACCGGTTTAATAAAAACCTAAAAGAATGTCTGTTTTAAAAGGGGTTAAAGGAGTGCTCCCCCCGAGGCGCTGGCAGGGTTAGGTCTGGGTAAAAGCGCAGCGTCCTCTGGAGGACGCTACGGGGGGCACGGGCTCTCGGGGGGACCAACGGTTTTAATAAGTAATTAAAACTTTGCAATTAAAACCCTCCTTAAAAACCAAAAGGTTTTCATTAAGACCCTCTTAAGACACTCTAAAATTTGGTTTTAATTAAAAAGGTAACCGGACCACCGCGCAGGAGAGGTCGGCGGAGCTCTGTAGCTGGCTAAAACCTACCCCGTCCCAGGGCCTCCGATAAAAACACCAAGGAGCTGAATGACTTTCATTGTCCTAGAAATTAAGAAAGAGAAAATTAAAAGCTAAATAAATAAAAAAAAATAAAATAAAATAAAATCAATAATTTAAAACAGATAAAATAAAGATCCTATTTATAAGTGCCCTGAACTGAATTAAAAGGCCTGGCAAAAGTTAAGTATAAATGTATCTACAAAATAAAAGAATAAGTGTTAAAATTGATAAAGGGTTAGTTAATAAATGTAAAAAAGTGCATAAATAAAATAAGTGCTTAAATTCACATTAAAACCACACTCATAAAAATACATGGGTTAGTAAAATTGTAGAAACATATATACATCTTTATTTACACTTGTTAAAACATCTTAATGCAGTTCATAAAATAATAGGATCTTTGTTGATTAAGTTAAAGGAGGATAAGAAAGTAAACAAGTATAAGACAAGGAGAGGTCCAATAAAATGTCATAAAACAGGGCAAGGTGTCTTTAAAAAAGGTTTTTGTTATTTGTTAAAAAGTGTTTCGAGGCGCGCCCTCCGCAGGCAGGTTCTACCTCATAAATTAATTTAAAAGATAAATAATCTAATTTAGAAATCAAAAGTCGGCTAAAATAAGATTTTAAAGGGTCCAAAATCTCCTCATAGGGATCTAAAAGTGCTAAAACAACCATACATGCAATAAGTGCTGGATACATTTTAAAAAAAATAAAATGTTTCAATAAATAGACATAATTAAAAGGGGGGGGGGGGGGGGGGTTTAAAACATGCATAAGACAAATTAAGGTAAAACATAAATAAATTAAGATCCCATAGAGGAGGAGTGGGCTTATAAAATCAATATTTGAAAAATAAAAGCTAAAGATTAAAAGAAGGAGGGTAGCCCGGCCCGCAGAGGGTCGGCCTGTTAAAACCTGTAAGAGAGGCCCCGGGAGGTCAGGGGGTCAGTATTTTCTAAAACCCACTAAAAGCTATATTAAAAAAGAAGGAAATGGATCCACCCTAATATTTCTCATTAAGACCGGTAGGTTCTATTGTTTTTAAGAGGTGGATCCATTTCCTTTCCGCCGCTCGTCTCTGGACAGTGGTCCAGTCCCTGTTGCTCTCCAGGCCCATGCTCTGCACATTGTGTTGGCCGTGGAGTTTAAAATGTGCATACAAGACAGTGGTGCCATTCCCGCTATTAATATGATAAAAATGCTGTCTAATGCGCGCGGTGATGTCGTTTCTAGTCTCCCCCACATAGAGTCTGTGGCAGGCCTTACATCTTATAGCATATACTGCATTAGTTGTTATGGGTTTTAAGGCCTGCCACGGGTTGATACCGACTCTGGCATGGGGGTTAAAAATGTGGGGGAGACGGATAAAACCAATGTCCGAGCCTCGAGACGCTTCCCTGTCTTGGTTATTTTTGTTAAAATCTGTATGAACCAGAAAGTCTTTCAAGTTTTTATTCCTGCGATGGGCGGAGATCAGCCGGCAGTCGCCCAGCACGTCACAGCCCTCCCTCGCCCCCTCAAAATTAGACCTGAGAGTTGAAATTAACCTCTTTAAATCTTGGGAATAAGTGGTTACTAAGGGGACGAGAGTAGGACCGGGCGGCCGGGCGCTGGGATTGTTATATCTATCCTGAAAGGTCCGGCCAACCTCCGCCTTGATGGTTCTGAGGAAGCGTCTCGAGTAACCCCTGGGCCTCAGCGCACTAAAGAGGGTGCTGGTGGCCTCCTCCACATGCTCCGGGAAGGTGCAGATTCTGCGGAAGCGTATCAGCTGGGATTTTATCAGACCTCTGTACGTGTGCCTGGGGTGATAGCTCGACTTGTGAAGGAGTGCGTGGCGGTCCGTGTCTTTGAAATGTACTTTGGTGGCCAGTGTTTTGGACTGGTCACTAGAGGCACGGAAGAAGACACAGGTGTCCAAAAATTCTATTGCAGATGTGGAAATGTTGTGTTTGAGTGTTATTTTGGGGTGGTGTGTGTTGAGGGTGTCCAGGAAGGTGGTGAAATCCTGATGTGTGCCGTCCCAGAGGCCGAAGATGTCGTCCAGGTACCGGAAATACAGGAGGGGTTTGGTGGTGAGTGTGGCGAAGGCCGTTTCCTCCCAGTGGGCCAGATAAATGTCTGCGTAGGCTGGCGCATATTTCCGGCCCATCGCACAACCGCACAGCTGGAGGTAGTGCTGATTATTAAAAGTGAAGTCGTTGCGGGTGAGGGTGATGTGCAGGAGTTGTAGGAGGTGGCTGTCGGGTCTGGATGGGTCTGGGTGTTTGTTGAAGAGATGTTTTATTGCAGCTAAACCAAGTGGAGTTTCTATGTTAGTGTAAAGGGAATCTATATCTATGGAAAACAGGAAGGTGTGACCGGGTACCTGAAGGTGTTTTATTTTATTAACAAAATGGTAGGTGTCCTTGATGTAGCTGGGGTGCAGTTTGGAAAGTGGATTGATGAAGTGGTCAATGTATTCTGTGATGGTGTATGTTTCGGAGTTGCAGTCGCTGACAATGGGGCGGCCGACCGGAACCACCGAGGGGACCGTCCAGGTGTCAGGAGGCTTGTGGATCTTGGGGAGCAGGTAGAAGAGGCGGGGCCTGGGCTCACTGGGACCGTCCAGATATTGTTTCTGTTTGAAATTGATGAATTTTTGTCTGTAGAGTGTTTCTGTAATCTTTCTAACTAGTGTCTGTGTCTCTAATTGTAGTGGGTGTGTCAGTAGTTGGTAATATGTGTTGTTATTTAACTGTCTATGTGCTTCTAAAATGTAATTGTCCCTATCCTGAATAACTATTTGGCCCCCCTTATCTGCTGGCTTAATGACTATGTGTTTGTGATTACCCAATGTTCTGATGATGCGTTTGTGTTCCTGACTAATGTTGTGCGTTCTATGTGGCAGGGGGCGCCAATGTGTGAGTGCTTGGTTGTTTTTATGGATGAGTTGTGAAATAGCAGGTGAGAGTGTGTCCGTGTTTGGTGACCAGTGGGACGGCCCAGTGAACAGCACGGGGTCCCGCCTCTGCCCCCCCTGGAAGTGATCCAGGGTTAGGGTTAGGGTTAGGGTTGGGGTTTGGGATCGGGTTAGGGTTAGGGTTAGGGGAAGGGTTAGGGTTAGGGTTAGGGATAGGGGAAGGGTTAGGGTTAGGGTTAGGGATAGGGGAAGGGTTAGGGGTTAGGGTTAGGGATAGGGGAAGGGTTAGGGTTAGGGTTAGGGATAGGGGAAGGGTTAAGGTTAGGGTTAGGGGTTAGGGGTTAGGGTTAGGGTTAGGGATAGGGGAAGGGTTAGGGTTAGGGATAGGGGAAGGGTTAAGGTTAGGGTTAGGGGTTAGGGTTAGGGATAGGGATAGGGGACCCGATCCAGTGCGCTGGCCATCACAGCTCCCCAGAGAGACCATGCCCTACTTCTCATTGAGGCCGTGGGGATGTCGCGTGCCCAGTCCCAAAATCCAGAGACGTTCAGCCCTCCGCCTCTGGGCCACGCTCCATCTGGGGTTGGCCTCAAGGACACAGACACGGACCGCGTCCCACCCGTGGAGGACATAGTGTCCCACCACCAGCCTCTGAGTTTCCTTCTTCCTCAAAACATTGTGCCGATGCTGAGTGAACCTCACCAGGATTGTGTTTCCCGTCTCCCCCACATACTTTGCCCCACAGGTGGCACAGGTGATCAGGTACACACAATTCCTGGTGAGAGGGCTTCCCCGCAGCTGACACTGAAAAATAGTTTTATTTTGAGAGTTTTGCAGCCATGTTTGGTGCTTAAAAAATTGCCCGTGACCTCTGGGTGCAGAGGTCAACAAAGGCGACAGTTTTGCCTTTACTAAATAGGACTGCAGGTTCCTATTTTTTCTAAAGGCTGCGATGATCCTCCTCTCCTGCAGCACATTTGTGTCTGCCATAAAGGAGGTGAAATGACCCCTAATGACCCTCACAAGCTTCACAGTTGACGGTGAAAATGTAGTGACAAAGGGGAGGATCGGAGAGGTCTGTTCAGGCCTTTTCTCCAGAAAAGTCTTGAGACTTTTCCTTAAAAAGGAGCGAGGGTACCCTCTAGTGGCCAGAGCTGAGAACAGCGTTTTTGTGGCCTGCTTAAAATCCCCTTTGTCACTACAAATCCTATGAAACCTCAGGAGCTGAGATTTCACCAGCCCAGCAAAGGTGTGCTTGGGATGGTGGCTGGTTCTAAAGAGCAGAGCGTGAGTGTCTGTCTCCTTAAAAAATACCCTCACATCCAGCCTGCCTGTCTCCCTGAACCCCGCTCCCTTGTAGGTGGTGGTGTCCAGGAAGTCGACCGAGGTGTAGCTGGTGGTGGATTTGAGGGTGATGGACTGGTTGTGGGTGTTCAGGGTCTGTAAAAAAACTTGGAAATCCTCCTCTGAGTGGGGCCAGACACCCCAGATATCGTCCAGATATCTGAGGTAATGGAGGGGTTTCTTTTGGCAGGAGGCCAGGGCTGATGTCTCCCACTCAGCCATGAAAATGTTGGCGTATGCCGGGGCAAATTTCTTCCCCATGGCCGTGCCCTTAATTTGGAGGAAGAAATCCTCATTAAAAACAAAATCATTCCTAGTCAAATTAATCTCTAATAACTGAATCAATTCTTTGTCTGGCCTCTTTTTGTTTTTGAATTTATAAAATGTGTTTTTGACAGCCTGTATGCCCTCCTGTGTGTCAATATTAGTATACAGGCTGTCAATGTCAATAGTAAATAACATGGCGTCATGTGGGATGTGGAGGCTCCTAATAATTTCAACGAAATGATATGTGTCTTTAATGTAGCTCTCATGTTTGGTCGACAGGGGGTTCAAGAAGAAGTCGATGTATTCAGCCGTGTTGTAGGTGTCACTGCTGCAGTCCGACACAATAGGCCTGCCTGGAGGGATTTCGTGCGGCCTACTCCATTTTGCAGGATCTTTGTGTATTTTAGGGAGCATATAGAACAGCCTGGGCCTGGGTTCAGGTGTGCCCATCAGGTAAGTCTTTTGTTTGAAGTTAATAAATTTTTTAATGTAAAGATTGTCTATAATTTTTTCTATTAATTTAATTGTGTCCGGATAAATAGGTTTCTCTAATTTAGAATAATATTTTGGATCGTTAAGCTGTCTATACCCCTCCCACAGATACTGTTCCCTGTCCATAATGACCACCACACTGCCCTTATCAGCTGGCTTGATAACAATATTTTTATTATTTTTCAGCTCCTCCAGAGCAGCCACCTCCTCAGGGCTGAGGTTTGGCTCATTGTGGCTGAGTCTGAAGTGCTGATCAAAATGACTGACATCAGCTGTGATGAGGGCAGTGAGCTCTGGCGGTAGTGTGCCAGCAGGGGGCGTCCATGTGGAGGATGGGGTGAATTTAGGGGGCTCTGTTTGTTGTTTATGTTGGAAGTGTGAAGCTAATTTTAATTGTCTGTGATATTGCTGTAAGTCAAATCTACTTTTTTCTATGAGGTTCTTATTGCTGCCCTTTGTGGGAATAAAATTTAGTCCCCTGTTAAGCAGGGTCAATTGTGGGGTTGTGGGTTTGAAATTTTTGGCCAGAATTAAAACATTTTTAGTCCCCTCCTGTGCGTGCAGGCTTCTGGGGATTTCTAGTTTAGGTGCTGGCCCCAATGCTGCAGCATGAGACCAGCAGTGTCCTTCGTCCAGTGAATTTTGTCCTCCACTGTTTTAAAGGAGCTGTTGGGGAGTTTGGGGATGTGTTTCTGATTTTTTTGTATGTATTCGTTCAGGCGGAGGAGGGCATCCATCTCTGAGACAGGCAGGGCCCCAGAATAATTAATTAAAGGCACCCAAATCTCCGCCTGAGGAAATTTGTTGGTGGCAGCCCTCACTGCCGCCTGCATCTGTTTAATTGTGGTTTGTTGTATGTTTTGGCCTCTGTTGTTTAGGCCGAAGGACAGGATCACCTTCTCCACCGTGGCGGAGACGATGGTCCTGGAGAGGATGGCCTCAGCGTGTCTGAAAGTGGCCCCTGGGAAGCTGTCGATCTGCAGCCCCTCGATGTCGCAGGGTGGGATTCTGGCGACGTTCGAGTCTCCCATGACGAGCCATTTCTTCGTCACACTGAGGTTCCAGTCCTTCATTTTGTTTCGTGTGTTTATGTGTCTGCTTGGTCTGCATGTCGGTGTCTGTGGAGTGCTGTCTGTGTGTGTTTGTGTTTGTGTTTTTTTAGGGGGTGCTGTTTTCTCAGGAGCCGCTGTTTTTGGCCCCAGACTGAGCTTCTTTTGGACAGCTGACCTCAGTCTGCCCGAAGGTGGCACGAGGGCAGGACTCGGACTGATGTCTTCGTCCAAGCCCTCGAACACACAGGGGTTTGGTGGTCTGTCGACCCTGGCTGGAGTGCGTGTGGCCCTCTGGGCCTTAGGTGAGGTCTCCTGAGGAGCAGGGGGGAGGGGGGTGTCCTCTCCCATCACCGGGGACCAGTCTCCCCGGGCAGGCTCCGTCATGGTGGCCACGGAGGTCACCATAGTCGGGCGCTGAGGGACAATGTCCGCCCTCACGACCATGACGTTGTCCCGAGGAGGGGTCACGGTGAGGGGGACGGGGGGGATGATGAGGGTGGGGGGCACGCACTCTGTTTGAGTCGCTGTTGGTGCAGGTGAGGGTGTTTGTGTGACTGGAGCTGTGAGTGTGGGTGTGTGTGTGGTTGGAAGTGTGGGTGTGTGTGTGGTTGGTAGTGTGGGTGTGTGTGTGGGTGCTTGTGTGAGTGTGGGTGTGTGTGTGTCTGTGGTCTGTGGGACCCCAGCCACTAACAGAGCCTCTGTCTGCTTTAATGTGTCCTCCTCCAGGCGGCGACCCAGGTTTCTGCGGGCCCAGGATGAAGCCACCTCAAAGGGCCTCCGCCAGTGGTGTGCAGACATGTGGGTGAGTTTCCCCACCTCCTGCTCCATGACCCCCTGATAGTGGTCTCTAAGAATCAGGACCGTGGTGAAGGCCCAATTCTTAGCGTTCCCCTCTATCAGTGCCTGCGTGTGAGGAGTGGGGGCCGCTGGCTTGATGTTGTCAGCCAGCGACTGTCCCATTTTGGCGATGGCGGAGGGAGGTTCGTCCGCCGACACGTTTTTCAGGTGGTGGACAGTTTTAATGATGGTGTGTATCACACGCACCTTCCCAACAAAGTCGGGGTCGTCCGACCGTTCCTCCTCGCCACGCTGTTGTTGATTGTTCCTATTCGTGTTGTTGTACGTGTTCCTGTTGTTGTATGTGTTCCTGTTGCTGTATGTGTTCCTGTTGTCGTACGTGTTCCTGTTGTTGTATGTGTTTCTGTGGTTGTATGTATTTCTGTTGTTGTACGTGTTTCTGTTGTTGTATGCATTCCTGTTGCTGTTCACGTACTTGTTGTTGTACTGTGTTCTCGTGAACTGCTTGTGTTTATTTGTGTTGTTTGTTCTAGGTCCGTAAGGAGCCCGGGTTTCCAAAAATTGTGGCTTGTAGCCTTGGTCAAAGGTTTGGCGAAAGCCTTCGCCACGCCTGCCACGGGTAACAGAGGCGTAGGAGGGCCTCTGTCCCGGGCCAGAGCGTGAGCGGCCGTACGGGGGAGAGTGACGTCTGCTGCGGCTGTAAGCCCAGGCTCGCACCTCTCCGCGGTGGTCAAGCCGGCCACGGCGGTAGCGAACCTCGGTCCAGCCAGCGTCCTCACTGTATCCCCTCATGTTTAAACAGGTAAGTGTTAGGATAAATCTATATTTTTTTGTTTTTTTTTGGTCTTTTTTTGTTTTTTTTGAAAATAAAATGAAAATAAAATAAAACCACAATTTGGGTTGTAAAATAAAAGAGTTGTGAAAAAGATAAACTAAATAACAGGCTTTGTTGCAACGTTTCGACCCGAATCTGGGTCTTCTTCAGGCAGCCTGTTTAAAACAAAACAAAATAAAAGCTATTTCTCCTATATTCTCTAACTGACGTGTGTGTGTGTCTGCTCCTAGTGAGACGTCTGCTCTGGTCGAAGGGCGAAGAGAGAGTGAGGAGAGACGTGTGTATCTCCCCTCAGCACCTCTGCTCAGGCCCCTCCCTCGCAGACACACAGTCAGAGAGTCCTGCTCTGCATCCTTCGAATTTGAATTTGAATATCAGCCAATGGGAGAGCAGGATTTTTAATAATTGTTTTTTGTGGTTATATTTATTATATTTTATTAAAATTGTAGTTGTAAATAATTTTTGACTATGTGTTGTTTGTTTTGATGTGCTTTTTTCAAATTTTGGTGTTTGTATTTGATGAGTTTATGTAGTTTTTATAGATGGACGTGAGTATTTTGTTATTTAGGGTGTAAATTAACATTTATTTTTCAGGTAAAGGTAAGTATTGTTAATAGGGTGTATATTTATGTTAATAATGTTTATTTTCCAGGTATGGTAAGTATTGTTTTATTATTTATTGTTATTTAGATTAGGTGGAAATTTGAGGGTCAGGCAGGTCTCGTACGTGAGAGCTGGAGGCACGGGCGTGTTAGGGTTGGGGTTTGGGATCGGGTTAGGGTTAGGGTTAGGGGAAGGGTTAGGGTTAGGGTTAGGGATAGGGGAAGGGTTAGGGTTAGGGTTAGGGATAGGGGAAGGGTTAAGGTTAGGGTTAGGGGTTAGGGGTTAGGGTTAGGGTTAGGGTTAGGGATAGGGGAAGGGTTAGGGTTAGGGATAGGGGAAGGGTTAAGGTTAGGGTTAGGGGTTAGGGTTAGGGATAGGGATAGGGGACCCGATCCAGTGCGCTGGCCATCACAGCTCCCCAGAGAGACCATGCCCTACTTCTCATTGAGGCCGTGGGGATGGGTTAGGGTTAGGGTTAGGGTTAGGGTTAGGTCTGGGTAAAAGCGCAGCGTCCTCTGGAGGACGCTACGGGGGGCACGGGCTCTCGGGGGGACCAACGGTTTTAATAAGTAATTAAAACTTTGCAATTAAAACCCTCCTTAAAAACCAAAAGGTTTTCATTAAGACCCTCTTAAGACACTCTAAAATTTGGTTTTAATTAAAAAGGTAACCGGACCACCGCGCAGGAGAGGTCGGCGGAGCTCTGTAGCTGGCTAAAACCTACCCCGTCCCAGGGCCTCCGATAAAAACACCAAGGAGCTGAATGACTTTCATTGTCCTAGAAATTAAGAAAGAGAAAATTAAAAGCTAAATAAATAAAAAAAAAAAAAAAAAAAAAAATCAATAATTTAAAACAGATAAAATAAAGATCCTATTTATAAGTGCCCTGAACTGAATTAAAAGGCCTGGCAAAAGTTAAGTATAAATGTATCTACAAAATAAAAGAATAAGTGTTAAAATTGATAAAGGGTTAGTTAATAAATGTAAAAAAGTGCATAAATAAAATAAGTGCTTAAATTCACATTAAAACCACACTCATAAAAATACATGGGTTAGTAAAAATTGTAGAAACATATATACATCTTTATTTACACTTGTTAAAACATCTTAATGCAGTTCATAAAATAATAGGATCTTTGTGATTAAGTTAAAGGAGGATAAGAAAGTAAACAAGTATAAGACAAGGAGAGGTCCAATAAAATGTCATAAAACAGGGCAAGGTGTCTTTAAAAAAGGTTTTTGTTATTTGTTAAAAAGTGTTTCGAGGCGCGCCCTCCGCAGGCAGGTTCTACCTCATAAATTAATTTAAAAGATAAATAATCTAATTTAGAAATCAAAAGTCGGCTAAAATAAGATTTTAAAGGGTCCAAAATCTCCTCATAGGGATCTAAAAGTGCTAAAACAACCATACATGCAATAAGTGCTGGATACATTTTAAAAAAAATAAAATGTTTCAATAAATAGACATAATTAAAAGGGGGGGGGGGGGGGGGGGTTTAAAACATGCATAAGACAAATTAAGGT
>NC_136711.1:37500-44851 GCF_947650265.1 Symphodus melops | reverse complement strand
GAAGGGGGCGCCGCAGGATGACTGAGGCCCTGCATTCAGACTGTATACACAGAGGACTGAGAGCTCTGCAGAACGACACTGAGGAGCTTTTTAATGTTTCTACATGTGTGAAGATTAACTGTAAAAAAAAAAAAGTTTTGTTTCAATAAAACACAAAATGACCTGAACTCACTCTCAGCTGCCAGAATGATGTGAAGAGAGCTGCTGACGCTCTCTTCCTGCGTGATCAGTCAGCCAATCAGAGAGCTGCTCTCTTCCTGCGTGATCAGTCAGCCAATCAGAGAGCTGCTCTCTTCCTGCGTGATCATGAAGGAAACCTGCTGTGTTGAAGCTTCTCTGACAACAATGCAGCAGCCAGTATGTCCTCCTTCTAACTTTAGATTCTGCTCCTGAATGCTCTGGATTTGATTGGACCAGAGAAGGTAGGCGGGGCTTTGAAGGCCGTTTTGGACGCCCCTGGGTTTGCCAGATATGAGAGCAGTTATCAGGTGAACAGGTGTTGCAGCGATGGAAGCGGGCAGTGGAACTGCTTCAGATAGAAGTGATTGTACCCGAGCTAAAAAGCCTCTGCATGTTTCTAATAAGCTCCAGCAGCAGAAAGCTGCTCAAACTAGGATCAATGTTGGAGATGAAACATGGAGAGAGGTTAGAACGCAGAAAGCTTTACAGACCCATGCAGAGCTGGCTAAACACTGAAGCTACAGTGTCCACCACATGCAGAGCTGGCTAAACACTGAAGCTACAGTGTCCACCACATGCAGAGCTGGCTAAACACTGAAGCTACAGTGTCCACCACATGCAGAGCTGGCTAAACACTGAAGCTACAGTGTCCACCACATGCAGAGCTGGCTAAACACTGAAGCTACAGTGTCTCTAAATGTGGAGCTGGCTAAACACTGAAGCTACAGTGTCCACCACATGCAGAGCTGGCTAAACACTGAAGCTACAGTGTCCACCACATGCAGAGCTGGCTAAACACTGAAGCTACAGAAAGCTGCTCAAACTAGGATCAATGTTGGAGATGCTTTTGAAACATGGAGGTTTTCTCCAGTCACTCAGCTGGTTTTAGTAACGTGATATTTGACGGCAGTGAGAGGCAAACACTTTATGAATAATGCTTTAGATTATTCACGTTTTTAATTCCTTATAAAATAAAATAATTTTTAAATGTTTTTTTTACTGAATGTAATTTGAATGTCTTGCATAAAGTCACAGGATGTGTGTTAACATCTGTTGCTGAACTAGGAACCAAGGTCTTTCACGCGCGCGCTCATTTGTCCATCCATAGTGTGAAGTGTTGAACTTTTATTTTGAAAGGCTCGCCTCTGGTGGAAGCGTGTGTTGCTGCTGCTGGTTGTTTGGAGGACCGTAGAAGAAGAAGACATCGTGCCGGCTGGTAGTAAAGTTTTTTAAGTTGGAGCTTTCAGCGGAAGGAGAGATTGATCTTTGAGTGACATGAACCTCCTTCATCAGTCCACTACAGGAGCAGGTAACAAGCTAACCCCATTAATATACCACTGTTAGCGTTAGCTCTCTGAGCTAACCACGTGTGTGTGTGTGTGTGTGTGTGTGTGTGTGTGTGTGTGTGTGTGTGTGTGTGTGTGTGTGTGTGTGTGTGTGTGTGTGTGTGTGTGTGTGTGTGTGTGTGTGTGTGTGTGTGTGTGTGTGTGTGTGTGAGAGTGTGTGTGTGTGTGTGTGTGTGAGTGTGTGAGAGAGTGAGTGTGTGTCACTGTGTGTGAGTGTGTGTGTATCCACGTCAGAGGAGAATAACTGCTGTCTGCTCCTCCAGGATGCTGCAGCGCTTTGGAGTTGGAGTTGCGTGCCCTGCTGCAGCAAAGGATCATGGTCCTGGACGGAGGAATGGGGACGATGATCCAGCAGCAGAAACTGGAGGAGAACGATTTCAGAGGAGACGAGTTCAAAGAGCATGGTCTTCCTCTGAAGGGAAACAACGACCTGCTGAGTATCACACAGCCAAACCTCATCTATAATATACACAAGGTACGAAGACGGGAAGTACAACCTCCATCAGTAAACACAACAGGGAGTACAACCTCAGTCAGTAAACGCACAACAGGAAGTACAGCCTCCATCAGTAAACGCACAACAGGAAGTACAGCCTCCATCAGTAAACGCACAACAGGAAGTACAACCTCCATCAGTAAACGCACAACAGGAAGTACAACCTCAGTCAGTAAATGCACAACAGGAAGTACAACCTCCATCAGTAAACGCACAACAGGAAGTACAACCTCAGTCAGTAAACGCACAACAGGAAGTACAACCTCAGTCAGTAAATGCACAACAGGAAGTACAACCTCCATCAGTAAATGCACAACAGGAAGTACAACCTCAATCAGTAAAAGGGCAACAGGAAGTACAACCATCAGTAAAACGACAACAGGAAGTACAACTTCAATCAGTAAAAGGTCAACAGGAAGTACAACCTCAATCGGTAAACGCACAACAGGAAGTACAACCTCAATCAGTAAATGCTCAACAGGAAGTACAACCTCAATCGGTAAATGCACAACAGGAAGTACAACCTCAATCGGTAAATGCATAACAGGAAGTACAACCTCAATCGGTAAATGCACAACGGGAAGTACAACCTCAATCAGTAAATGCTCAACAGGAAGTACAACCTCCATCAGTAAACTCACAACAGGAAGTACAACCTCCATCAGTAAACACAACAGGAAGTACAACCTCCATCAGTAAACACAACAGGAAGTACAACCTCCATCAGTAAACGCACAACAGGAAGTACAACCTCAGTCAGTAAACGCACAACAGGAAGTACAACCTCAGTCAGTAAACGCACAACAGGAAGTACAACCTCAGTCAGTAAACGCACAACAGGAAGTACAACCTCCATCAGTAAACGCACAACAGGAAGTACAACCTCCATCAGTAAACGCACAACAGGAAGTACAACCTCAGTCAGTAAATGCACAACAGGAAGTACAACCTCAGTCAGTAAATGCACAACAGGAAGTACAACCTCCTTCAGTAAACGCACAACAGGAAGTACAATCTCCATAAGTAAATGCACAACAGGAAGTACAACCTCAGTCAGTAAATGCACAACAGGAAGTACAACCTCAATCAGTAAAAGGGCAACAGGAAGTACAACCTTCATCAGTAACAGGACAACAGGAAGTACAACCTTCATCAGTAAAAGGACAACAGGAAGTACAACTTCAATCAGTAAAAGGTCAACAGGAAGTACAACCTTCATCAGTAAAAGGACAACAGGAAGTACAACCTCAATCAGTAAATGCTCAACAGGAAGTACAACCTCCATCAGTAAACTCACAACAGGAAGTACAACCTCCATCAGTAAACACAACAGGAAGTACAACCCTTAATTAGTAAACACACAACAGGAAGTACAACCTCAGTCAGTAAACACAACAGGAAGTACAACTTCAGTCAGTAAACACACAACAGGATGTACAACCTCAGTCAGTAAACAACAGGAAGTACAACTTCAGTCAGTAAACACAACAGGAAGTACAACCTCCATCAGTAAACACAACAGGGAGTACAACCTCAGTCAGTAAACGCACAACAGGAAGTACAGCCTCCATCAGTAAACGCACAACAGGAAGTACAGCCTCCATCAGTAAACGCACAACAGGAAGTACAACCTCCATCAGTAAACGCACAACAGGAAGTACAGCCTCCATCAGTAAACGCACAACAGGAAGTACAACCTCCATCAGTAAACACAACAGGAAGTACAACCCTTAATTAGTAAACACACAACAGGAAGTACAACTTCAGTCAGTAAACACAACAGGAAGTACAACTTCAGTCAGTAAACACACAACAGGAAGTACAACCTCAGTCAGTAAACGCACAACAGGAAGTACAGCCTCCATCAGTAAACGCACAACAGGAAGTACAACCTCCATCAGTAAACACAACAGGAAGTACAACCCTTAATTAGTAAACACACAACAGGAAGTACAACTTCAGTCAGTAAACACAACAGGAAGTACAACTTCAGTCAGTAAACACAATAGGAAGTACACGAGTAGAGCGAGGAGACCCATCAAATAGGCGGCGACGTTTCATGTTTTCCAGTACGTCATGAGGCATCTACATATATTATGTCTGTGGTTGTACCTGTGTCAGTGACCCCTCTGTGACCTTTGACCTCCTGTTGTTTCAGGACTACTTGTTAGCAGGAGCTGACATCATAGAGACCAACACCTTCAGCAGCACCTGTACAGCTCAGGCTGACTACGGACTGGAACACCTGGTCAGTGTCATCTGACTCTTGTAGACCTAATGAACACAACGTAACAACAAACCCTTTATAAATCCTAAACACACTAAACATCACAAACAAACCAAATCTAAATATTGAGCCACCAAAGTTTAGTTGAAATGATCTTTAGTCTGTTTTTATCCAAACACAAAACCTCTAATCCAACACGGCCATTTACCTTCCATAAAATAAAGATAAATAAAATAAAGATAAAAAATGTAGTTTAATATGAAACATTAACTTTGAATAAAGAATCTGTTAATATCCTGTTCGTTGACAGGACATTCACTGAGTCTGTCAGAGAAGAGCGCAGAGAGAGAGGGGACTGAGAAGGTTAAACTGTCAGGTGTAACGTCAGGTGTGGCCACATACTGCTTCACACATGACTCACACACGCTCACTGACTTACTTGCGTGTTAGCGCGTCCACGCGTAAGCACACGTCTGAGCGTGTGAGAATTTGTCACACAGACGCTGCTACACAGTGAAGCTCATCTGACCACAGTAGCTTCAGTCTCACCTGACACCACACCTGACACCACACCTGACACTACACCTGACACCACACCTGACACTACACCTGACACCACACCTGACACTACACCTGACACCACACCTGACACTACACCTGACACCACACCTGACACCACACCTGACATTACACCTGACACCACACCTGACATTACACCTGACACCACACCTGACACTACACCTGACACCACACCTGACACTACACACCACACCTGACACCACACCTGACATTACACCTGACACTACACCTGACACTACACCTGACACCACACCTGACACCACACCTGACACTACACCTGACACCACACCTGACACCACACCTGACACCACACCTGACACTACACACCACACCTGACATTACACCTGACACCACACCTGACACTACACCTGACACTACACCTGACATTACACCTGACACCACACCTGACACCACACCTGACACTACACCTGACACCACACCTCACACTACACACCACACCTGACATTACACCTGACACCACACCTGACACTACACCTGACACTACACCTGACACCACACCTGACACCACACCTGACACTACACCTGACACCACACCTGACACTACACCTGACATTACACCTGACACCACACCTGACACTACACCTGACACCACACCTGACACTACACCTGACACCACACCTGACACCACACCACACCTGACACCACACCTGACACCACACCTGACACTACACCTGACACTACACCTGACACCACACCTGACACCACACCTCACACTACACACCACACCTGACATTACACCTGACACCACACCTGACACTACACCTGACACCACACCTGACACCACACCTGACACCACACCTGACACTACACCTGACACCACACCTGACACCACACCTGACACCACACCTGACACTACACCTGACACCACACCTGACACTACACCTGACACTACACCTGACACTACACCTGACACTACACCTGACACCACACCTGACACTACACCTGACACCACACCTGACACCACACCTGACACCACACCTGACACCACACCACACCTGACACCACACCTGACACCACACCTGACACTACACCTGACACCACACCTGACACTACATCTGACACCACACCTCACACTACACACCACACCTGACATTACACCTGACACCACACCTGACACTACACCTGACACCACACCTCACACTACACACCACACCTCACACTACACACCACACCTGACATTACACCTGACACCACACCTGACACCACACCTGACACTACACCTGACACCACACCTCACACTACACCTGACACCACACCTGACACCACACCTGACACCACACCTGACACTACACCTGACACTACACCTGACACCACACCTGACACTACACCTGACACCACACCTCACACCACACCTCACACCACACCTCACACCACACCTGACACTACACCTGACACTACACCTGACACCACACCTGACACCACACCTGACACTACACCTGACACCACACCTGACACCACACCTGACACTACACCTGACACTACACCTGACACCACACCTGACACCACACCTGACACTACACCTGACACCACACCTGACACCACACCTCACACCACACCTCACACCACACCTCACACCACACCTGACACCACACCTGACACCACACCTGACACTACACCACACCTGACACTACACCTGACACCACACCTGACACCACACCTGACACCACACCTGACACTACACCTGACACTACACCTGACACTACACCTGACACCACACCTGACACTACACCTGACACCACACCTGACACCACACCTGACACTACACCACACCTGACACTACACCTGACACTACACCACACCTGACACTACACCTGACACCACACCTGACACCACACCTGACACCACACCTGACACCACACCACACCTGACACCACACCTGACACCACACCTGACACCACACCTGACACTACACCTGACACCACACCTGACACTACACCTGACACCACACCTGACACCACACCTGACACCACACCTGACACCACACCTGACACCACACCTGACACCACACCTGACACTACACCACACCTGACACCACACCTGACACCACACCTGACACCACACCTGACACTACACCTGACACCACACCTCACACCACACCTCACACCACACCTGACACTACACCTGACACCACACCTGACACCACACCTGACACCACACCTGACACCACACCTCACACCACACCTCACACCACACCTCACACCACACCTGACACCACACCTGACACCACACCTGACACTACACCACACCTGACACTACACCTGACACTACACCACACCTGACACTACACCTGACACCACACCTGACACCACACCTGACACCACACCTGACACTACACCTGACACTACACCTGACACTACACCTGACACCACACCTGACACCACACCTGACACCACACCTGACACTACACCTGACACTACACCACACCTGACACTACACCTGACACCACACCTGACACCACACCTGACACCACACCTGACACTACACCACACCTGACACTACACC
>NC_136711.1:0-25000 GCF_947650265.1 Symphodus melops | reverse complement strand
TAGGATGGTATGGACATGGGCATAGTAAATGCTGGGAGTCTTCCTGTGTACGATGACATCGATAAAGAGCTGCTGTTACTGTGTGAGAACCTGATCTGGAACAGAGACACAGAGGCTACAGAGAAACTGCTCACCTACGCTCAGGTAACACACACACACACACACCCCACACACACACACCCCACACACACACACACACCCCACACACACACACACACAGCTGCCTGAAAGCCTTCATTCTTGAACATGCCGTATGTTTACAGCTCTTTACTTATTTTCTTTGGTTCATGAGATGAAAGGTAAACGAGCACTCTCTGTGAACCATCTCGCACAAAGTCATGCTGCAGGCATGAAGGCTCAGGACTGCAGGCTGCGAGCGGTTTGGTGTGAACAGTGCGACTTTTTTGTTGGACCGCGGCGGACAAAACACGCCGCAGCAGTCGTTTTTCACCGCTCAGTTTGTTGAGCAGCCTTCACCTGTGAAAACAAACGTCCTTTTTGTTGTTGAAATGACCACATGCTGACCCTCCTCGTGTTTTCCAGAACAATGTGAAAGGAGGGAAGAAGGTGGTTCAGACGGACGAGTGGAGACGAGACAGTGTGGAGGACAGGCTGGAGCACGCCCTCATTAAGGTCAGAGAACGCCCTCATTAAGGTCACAGAACGCCCTCATTAAGGTCAGAGAACGCCCTCATTAAGGTCAGAGAACGCCCTCATTAAGGTCAGAGAACGCCCTCATTAAGGTCACAGAACGCCCTCATTAAGGTCAGAGAACGCCCTCATTAAGGTCAGAGAACGCCCTCATTAAGGTCACAGAACGCTCTCATTAAGGTCAGAGAACGCCCTCATTAAGGTCAGAGAACGCCCTCATTAAGGTCAGAGAACGCCCTCATTAAGGTCAGAGATTGCCCTCATTAAGGTCACAGAACGCCCTCATTAAGGTCACAGAACGCTCTCATTAAGGTCACAGAACGCTCTCATTAAGGTCAGAGAACGCCCTCATTAAGGTCAGAGAACGCCCTCATTAAGGTCACAGAACGCTCTCATTAAGGTCAGAGAACGCCCTCATTAAGGTCAGAGAACGCCCTCATTAAGGTCAGAGAACGCCCTCATTAAGGTCACAGAACGCTCTCATTAAGGTCACAGAACGCCCTCATTAAGGTCAGAGAACGCCCTCATTAAGGTCAGAGAACGCTCTCATTAAGGTCAGAGAACGCCCTCATTAAGGTCACAGAAACGCTCTCATTAAGGTCAGAGAACGCCCTCATTAAGGTCAGAGAACGCCCTCATTAAGGTCACAGAACGCCCTCATTAAGGTCACAGAACGCCCTCATTAAGGTCACAGAACGCTCTCATTAAGGTCACAGAACGCTCTCATTAAGGTCACAGAACGCCCTCATTAAGGTCAGAGAACGCCCTCATTAAGGTCAGAGAACGCCCTCATTAAGGTCACAGAACGCCCTCATTAAGGTCAGAGAACGCTCTCATTAAGGTCAGAGAACGCTCTCATTAAGGTCACAGAACGCCCTCATTAAGGTCACAGAACGCTCTCATTAAGGTCAGAGAACGCCCTCATTAAGGTCAGAGAACGCCCTCATTAAGGTCACAGAACGCTCTTATTAAAGTCAGAGAACGCTCTCATTAAGGTCACAGAACGCTCTTATTAAAGTCAGAGAACGCTCTCATTAAGGTCAGAGAACGCTCTCATTAAGGTCACAGAACGCCCTCATTAAGGTCAGAGAACGCCCTCATTAAGGTCAGAGAACGCCCTCATTAAGGTCAGAGAACGCCCTCATTAAGGTCAGAGAACGCTCTCATTAAGGTCAGAGAACGCTCTCATTAAGGTCAGAGAACGCCCTCATTAAGGTCACAGAACGCTCTCATTAAGGTCAGAGAACGCTCTTATTAAAGTCAGAGAACGGCCTCATTAAGGTCACAGAACGCTCTCATTAAGGTCAGAGAACGCCCTCATTAAGGTCAGAGAACGCCCTCATTAAGGTCAGAGAACGCTCTCATTAAGGTCAGAGAACGCTCTCATTAAGGTCACAGAACGCCCTCATTAAGGTCACAGAACGCTCTCATTAAGGTCACAGAACGCTCTTATTAAAGTCAGAGAACGGCCTCATTAAGGTCACAGAACGCTCTCATTAAGGTCAGAGAACGCCCTCATTAAGGTCAGAGAACGCTCTCATTAAGGTCAGAGAACGCTCTCATTAAGGTCACAGAACGCCCTCATTAAGGTCACAGAACGCTCTCATTAAGGTCACAGAACGCTCTCATTAAGGTCACAGAACGCCCTCATTAAGGTCAGAGAACGCTCTCATTAAGGTCACAGAACGCCCTCATTAAGGTCACAGAACGCCCTCATTAAGGTCACAGAACGCCCTCATTAAGGTCACAGAACGCCCTCATTAAGGTCACAGAACGCCCTCATTAAGGTCACAGAACGCTCTCATTAAGGTCACAGAACGCTCTCATTAAGGTCAGAGAACGCTCTCATTAAGGTCACAGAACGCCCTCATTAAGGTCACAGAACGCTCTCATTAAGGTCACAGAACGCCCTCATTAAGGTCACAGAACGCTCTCATTAAGGTCACAGAACGCTCTCATTAAGGTCACAGAACGCTCTCATTAAGGTCACAGAACGCTCTCATTAAGGTCACAGAACGCCCTCATTAAGGTCAGAGAACGCCCTCATTAAGGTCACAGAACGCTCTCATTAAGGTCAGAGAACGCCCTCATTAAGGTCAGAGAACGCTCTCATTAAGGTCAGAGAACGCTCTCATTAAGGTCAGAGAACGCTCTCATTAAGGTCACAGAACGCCCTCATTAAGGTCACAGAACGCCCTCATTAAGGTCAGAGAACGCCCTCATTAAGGTCACAGAACGCTCTCATTAAGGTCAGAGAACGCCCTCATTAAGGTCAGAGAACGCTCTCATTAAGGTCACAGAACGCTCTCATTAAGGTCACAGAACGCCCTCATTAAGGTCAGAGAACGCCCTCATTAAGGTCAGAGAACATTTACTGGGCTGCATACAGAAACAGCTCAAATGATGACATGTCTCTAAAAAAAGGACCAATGAGAATCTTTAGTCCCGTTTGTCTCGATGATGTCATCTCCTCTTTGTTCTTCAGGGTATAGAGAAGTACGTGGTGGAGGACGTGGAGGAGTGTCGGGCGCAGGTGGAACGTTACACTCGACCCCTCCACATCATCGAGGGTCCTCTGATGAACGGGATGAAGGTGGTGGGAGATCTATTCGGAGCGGGGAAGATGTTCCTGCCTCAGGTGTGATCAGAACTCACCTGTCGTGACACTGACACCATATTAAAGCTTCTCACTGACGAGGTGGCACTCCGTGTGTGTGTGTGTGTGTGTGTGTGTGTGTGTGTGTGTGTGTGTGTGTGTGTGTGTGTGTGTGTGTGTGTGTGTGTGTGTGTGTGTGTGTGTGTGTGTGTGTGTGTGTGTGTGTGTGTGTGTGTGTGTGTGTGTGTGTGTGTGTGTGTGTGTGTGTGTGTGTGTGTGTGTGTGTGTCTCTGTCTGTCTGTCTGTCTGTCTGTCTGTCTGTCTGTCTGTCTGTCTGTGTGTGTGTGTGTGTGTGTGTGTGTGTGTGTGTGTGTGTGTGTGTGTGTGTGTAGGTGATAAAGTCTGCTCGTGTGATGAAGAAGGCTGTGGGATATCTGATTCCTTTCATGGAGAAGGAGAGAGAGGAGATGAAGGCTCAGTCAGGATCTACTGAGGACGTGGTCAGTGACCTTTTATAGAAGTTACATCTGTAGGATAATAATAATGCACTTTATTTCAAGGCGCCTTTCAAAACTCTCAAGGTCACTGTACAAAGCAAAGTTACAATTACATCACTAAGAAGAACTAAAAGACAAATAACAGGCTGTAGTGGATTTATGGGGAGAGAAGAAGGGAATGATCAGACAGAATGTATCACCTGTTCCTCCTCCTCCACTGTAGGATCCGTATCAGGGCACCATCGTCCTCGCCACCGTTAAAGGAGACGTTCACGATATCGGGAAGAACATCGTAGGTGTGGTCCTCGGCTGCAACAACTTCAGGTGAGACCGTTCAACTTGTGCAGACCGTGTGCGGTGTCTGCAGGAACGCTTCACCTTTACCTCCTTTCACTGATGCATCATGGGAGGAAAAGGGGTGGGGCCCCCACCTCTGAGTTTTTAGGTTTTTTTAAAGGTGGAGTCAGCAATGAGTCAGTGTGACCTCAGTGTGACCTCAGTGTGACCTCAGTGTGACCTCAGTGTGACCTCAGTGTGACCTCAGTGAGCCGACGTCCATGTGTTATACAGTCAGTGTTTCTGCTTCAGCATGACATAAACACACAACGGATCTGTTTGATGTTTCAGAGTGATCGATCTGGGCGTCATGGTTCCCTGTGATCGGATCCTCAGAGAGGCCGTCACACATAAAGCAGGTACACTAACTCTGCAGCTTCTACCATCAGTGTGTGAATGGATGAGTTCATACTGATGGACTCTGCAGCAGCCTCTACCATCAGTGTGTGAATGGATGAGTTCATACTGATGGACTCTGCAGCAGCCTCTACCATCAGTGTATGAATGGATGAGTTCATACTGATGGACTCTTTACTCTGCAGCAGCCTCTACCATCAGTGTATGAATGGATGAGTTCATACTGATGGACTCTTCACTCTGCAGCAGCCTCTACCATCAGTGTATGAATGGATGAGTTCATACTGATGGACTCTTCACTCTGCAGCAGCCTCTACCATCAGTGTATGAATGGATGAGTTCATACTGATGGACTCTTTACTCTGCAGCAGCCTCTACCATCAGTGTGTGAATGGATGAGTTCATACTGATGGACTCTGCAGCAGCCTCTACCATCAGTGTATGAATGGATGAGTTCATACTGATGGACTCTTTACTCTGCAGCAGCCTCTACCATCAGTGTGTGAATGGATGAGTTCATACTGATGGACTCTGCAGCAGCCTCTACCATCAGTGTGTGAATGGATGAGTTCATACTGATGGACTCTGCAGCAGCCTCTACCATCAGTGTGTGAATGGATGAGTTCATACTGATGGACTCTGCAGCAGCCTCTACCATCAGTGTGTGAATGGATGAGTTCATACTGATGGACTCTTCACTCTGCAGCAGCCTCTACCATCAGTGTGTGAATGTGTAGGTGTGACCTTCAGTGTAAAAGCACTATGAGGAGTTATAAATACATTAACCCTTTACCCATCAGCTGTGAGAGGGTTAATCAATCTGTGACATCATCATCAGCTGTTTCTCTCTGCAGATATCATTGGCCTGTCCGGCCTCATCACGCCATCGCTGGACGAGATGATACACGTAGCAAAAGAGATGCAGAGACTCAATATGGACACGCCTCTGCTGATAGGAGGAGCCACCACCTCCAAGTAACGAATACACACACACACACACACACACACACACACACACACACACACACACACACACACACACACTCAAAGAGAATATGTGGGATAAGACTCAGATATACAGTACCTAAATATGTGTGTGTGTGTGTTTTGTGTCAGGACACACACCGCGGTGAAGATCTCTCCTCGCTACCTGTCTCCTGTCATTCATGTTCTCGATGCTTCCAGGAGTGTTGTGGTGGTAAGAACACACCTGAGACATCCAGCTGACATCACACACACACACCTGAGACATCCAGCTGACATCACACACACACACCTGAGACATCCAGCTGACATCACACACACACACCTGAGACATCCAGCTGACATCACACACACCTGAGACATCCAGCTGACATCTCACACACACCTGAGACATCCAGCTGACATCACACACACCTGAGACATCCAGCTGACATCACACACACCTGAGACATCCAGCTGACATCACACACACACCTGAGACATCCAGCTGACATCACACACACCTGAGACATCCAGCTGACATCACACACACACACACACACCTGAGACATCCAGCTGACATCACACACACACACACCTGAGACATCCAGCTGACATCACACACACCTGAGACATCCAGCTGACATCACACACACCTGAGACATCCAGCTGACATCACACACACACACACACCTGAGACATCCAGCTGACATCACACACACCTGAGACATCCAGCTGACATCACACACACACCTGAGACATCCAGCTGACATCACACACACACCTGAGACATCCAGCTGACATCACACACACCTGAGACATCCAGCTGACATCACACACACACACACCTGAGACATCCAGCTGACATCACACACACCTGAGACATCCAGCTGACATCACACACACCTGAGACATCCAGCTGACATCACACACACCTGAGACATCCAGCTGACATCACACACACACACCTGAGACATCCAGCTGACATCACACACACACACCTGAGACATCCAGCTGACATCACACACACACACCTGAGACATCCAGCTGACATCACACACACACCTGAGACATCCAGCTGACATCACACACACACACCTGAGACATCCAGCTGACATCACACACACACACACCTGAGACATCCAGCTGACATCACACACACCTGAGACATGTGTGAGACATCCAGCTGACATCACACACACACACCTGAGACATCCAGCTGACATCACACACACACACCTGAGACATCCAGCTGACATCACACACACACACCTGAGACATCCAGCTGACATCACACACACCTGAGACATCCAGCTGACATCACACACACACACACACCTGAGACATCCAGCTGACATCACACACACCTGAGACATCCAGCTGACATCACACACACACACCTGAGACATCCAGCTGACGTCACACACACACACCTGAGACATCCAGCTGACATCACACACACACCTGAGACATCCAGCTGACATCACACACACCTGAGACATCCAGCTGACATCACACACACACCTGAGACATCCAGCTGACATCACACACACACCTGAGACATCCAGCTGACATCACACACACCTGAGACATCCAGCTGACATCACACACACACACCTGAGACATAGGCCTACAGCTGTTCCTTTAGCTGCTCTCTGATTGGCTGAAGATTACTCATCTGTTCCTCTCAGTGCTCTCAGCTGCTGGACGAGATAACGAGGGAGGAGTACTTTGAGGAGGTGAAGGAGGAGTACGAGGAGATCCGACAGGATCACTACGACTCTCTGAAGGTGAGAACACGACCAGCTGAATGTTCCTCCTGCAGAGAGTCAGAGTGAGCTGAATTCACCTGGAGCCAGTGGGAGGGGCTTAGACTGTCTGCACGCCACCTCTACCGTCACTACAGACTGTCTGCACGCCACCTCTACAGACTGTCTGCACGCCACCTCTACAGACTGTCTGCACACCACCTCTACCATCTCTACAGACTGTCTGCACGCCACCTCTACAGACTGTCTGCACGCCATCTCTACAGACTGTCTGCACGCCACCTCTACAGACTGTCTGCACGCCACCTCTACCGTCTCTACAGACTGTCTGCACGCCACCTCTACCGTCTCTACAGACTGTCTGCACGCCACCTCTACAGACTGTCTGCACGCCACCTCTACCATCTCTACAGACTGTCTGCACGCCACCTCTACCATCTCTACAGACTGTCTGCACGCCACCTCTACCATCTCTACAGACTGTCTGCACGCCACCTCTACCATCTCTACAGACTGTCTGCACGCCACCTCTACCATCTCTACAGACTGTCTGCACGCCACCTCTACCGTCTCTACAGACTGTCTGCACGCCACCTCTACAGACTGTCTGCACGCCACCTCTACAGACTGTCTGCACGCCACCTCTACAGACTGTCTGCACACCACCTCTACAGACTGTCTGCACGCCACCTCTACAGACTGTCTGCACGCCACCTCTACAGTCTCTACAGACTGTCTGCACGCCACCTCTACAGACTGTCTGCACGCCGTCTCTACAGACTGTCTGCACGCCGTCTCTACAGACTGTCTGCACGCCACCTCTACAGACTGTCTGCACGCCACCTCTACCGTCTCTACAGACTGTCTGCACGCCACCTCTACAGACTGTCTGCACGCCATCTCTTCAGACTGTCTGCACGCCACCTCTACAGACTGTCTGCACGCCACCTCTACAGACTGTCTGCACGCCACCTCTACAGACTGTCTGCACGCCATCTCTACAGACTGTCTGCACGCCACCTCTACAGACTGTCTGCACGCCACCTCTACAGACTGTCTGCACGCCACCTCTACAGACTGTCTGCACGCCACCTCTACAGACTGTCTGCACGCCACCTCTACAGACTGTCTGCACGCCACCTCTACCGTCTCTACAGACTGTCTGCACGCCACCTCTACCGTCTCCGTGCTCCAGTCAACCTGCTGCTTTCTGTTTCCTGTTGTCCTCCATCTTCTTCTCTGTTTGGGTTCATGTGTGAACAAATGGATCTGCAGGATTTCATGAGCAGATCTGCTGAAACTATCAAGATGTAGGAGAGCATCCCACAGCTTTTCTAATGTGTGTGTGTGTGTGTCTGTGTGTGTGTGTGTGTGTGTGTGTGTGTGTGTGTGTGTGTGTGTGTGTGTGTGTGTGTGTGTGTGTGTGTGTGTGTGTGTGTGTGTGTGTGTGTGTGTGTGTGTGTGTGTGTGTGTGTGTGTGTGTGTGTGTGTGTGTGTGTGTGTGTGTGTGTGTGTGTGTCACAGGATCGGAGGTTTGTGTGTCTGTCTGAGGCCAGAGAGCAGCGTTTACACATCGACTGGATGTCTGCGAGACCAGGTGTGTTAACTCACTCTGTGTGTGTGTGTGTGTGTGTGACTCTGTGTGTGTGTGTGACTCTGTGTGTGTGTGACTCTGTGTGTGTGTGTGTGTGTGTGTGTGACTCTGTGTGTGTGTGTGACTCTGTGTGTGTGTGTGACTCTGTGTGTGTGTGTGACTCTGTGTGTGTGTGACTCTGTGTGTGTGTGTGACTCTGTGTGTGTGTGTGTGTGACTCTGTGTGTGTGTGTGACTCTGTGTGTGTGTGACTCTGTGTGTGTGTGTGTGTGTGTGTGTGACTCTGTGTGTGTGTGTGACTCTGTGTGTGTGTGTGACTCTGTGTGTGTGTGTGACTCTGTGTGTGTGTGACTCTGTGTGTGTGTGTGACTCTGTGTGTGTGTGTGTGTGACTCTGTGTGTGTGTGTGACTCTGTGTGTGTGTGACTCTGTGTGTGTGTGTGTGTGACTCTGTGTGTGTGTGTGACTCTGTGTGTGTGTGACTCTGTGTGTGTGTGTGACTCTGTGTGTGTGTGACTCTGTGTGTGTGTGTGTGACTCTGTGTGTGTGTGACTCTGTGTGTGTGTGTGTGTGTGACTCTGTGTGTGTGTGACTCTGTGTGTGTGTGTGTGTGTGTGTGACTCTGTGTGTGTGTGTGTGACTCTGTGTGTGTGTGTGACTGTGTGTGTGTGTGTGACTCTGTGTGTGTGTGTGTGTGTGACTCTGTGTGTGTGTGACTCTGTGTGTGTGTGTGTGACTCTGTGTGTGTGTGACTCTGTGTGTGTGTGTGACTCTGTGTGTGTGTGTGTGTGACTCTGTGTGTGTGTGTGACTCTGTGTGTGTGTGACTCTGTGTGTGTGTGTGTGTGACTCTGTGTGTGTGTGTGACTCTGTGTGTGTGTGTGTGTGACTCTGTGTGTGTGTGACTCTGTGTGTGTGTGACTCTGTGTGTGTGTGACTCTGTGTGTGTGTGTGTGACTCTGTGTGTGTGTGACTCTGTGTGTGTGTGTGTGTGTGACTCTGTGTGTGTGTGACTCTGTGTGTGTGTGTGTGTGTGTGTGTGACTCTGTGTGTGTGTGTGTGACTCTGTGTGTGTGTGTGACTGTGTGTGTGTGTGTGACTCTGTGTGTGTGTGTGTGTGTGACTCTGTGTGTGTGTGTGTGTGTGTGTGTGTGTGACTCTGTGTGTGTGTGTGACTGTGTGTGTGTGTGACTGTGTGTGTGTGACTCTGTGTGTGTGTGTGTGTGACTCTGTGTGTGTGTGTGTGACTCTGTGTGTGTGTGTGTGACTCTGTGTGTGTGTGTGACTCTGTGTGTGTGTGACTCTGTGTGTGTGTGTGACTGTGTGTGTGTGTGTGACTGTGTGTGTGTGTGACTGTGTGTGTGTGTGTGTGACTGTGTGTGTGTGTGTGTGTGACTCTGTGTGTGTGTGTGTGACTGTGTGTGTGTGTGTGTGTGACTCTGTGTGTGACTCTGTGTGTGTGTGTGTGTGTGTGTGACTGTGTGTGTGTGTGACTGTGTGTGTGTGTGTGTGACTGTGTGTGTGTGTGTGTGTGACTCTGTGTGTGTGTGTGTGACTGTGTGTGTGTGTGTGACTGTGTGTGTGTGTGTGTGACTCTGTGTGTGTGTGTGTGTGTGTGACTGTGTGTGTGTGTGTGACTGTGTGTGTGTGTGTGTGTGTGACTCTGTGTGTGTGTGTGACTCTGTGTGTGTGTGTGTGTGTGTGACTCTGTGTGTGTGTGACTCTGTGTGTGTGTGTGTGTGTGACTCTGTGTGTGTGTGTGTGTGTGTGTGTGACTGTGTGTGTGTGTGACTCTGTGTGTGTGTGTGTGTGTGTGTGTGTGACTCTGTGTGTGTGTGTGTGTGTGTGTGTGTGACTCTGTGTGTGTGTGTGTGTGACTCTGTGTGTGTGTGACTCTGTGTGTGTGTGTGTGTGTGTGTGTGACTCTGTGTGTGTGTGTGTGTGTGTGTGTGTGTGACTGTGTGTGTGTGTGTGTGACTCTGTGTGTGTGTGTGTGTGTGTGACTCTGTGTGTGTGTGACTGTGTGTGTGTGTGTGTGTGTGACTCTGTGTGTGTGTGTGACTCTGTGTGTGTGACTGTGTGTGTGTGTGTGACTCTGTGTGTGACTCTGTGTGTGTGTGTGACTCTGTGTGTGTGTGTGTGTGTGTGTGACTCTGTGTGTGTGTGTGTGACTCTGTGTGTGTGTGTGTGACTCTGTGTGTGTGTGACTCTGTGTGTGTGTGTGTGTGTGTGTGTGAGAGACTCTGTGTGTGTGTGTGTGTGTGACTCTGTGTGTGTGTGACTCTGTGTGTGTGAGAGACTGTGTGTGTGTGTGTGTGTGTGTGTGACTGTGTGTGTGTGTGTGTGTGTGTGTGACTCTGTGTGTGTGTGTGTGTGTGTGTGTGACTGTGTGTGTGTAACTGTGTGTGTGTGTGTGTGTAACTGTGTGTGTGTGTGTGTGTGTAACTGTGTGTGTGTGTGTGTGTGTGTGTGTGACTCTGTGTGTGACTGTGTGTGCGTGTGACTCTGTGTGTGTGTGTGTGTGACTCTGTGTGTGTGTGACTCTGTGTGTGTGTGTGTGTGTGACTCTGTGTGTGTGTGTGTGACTGTGTGTGTGACTGTGTGTGTGTGTAACTCTGTGTGTGTGTGTGTGACTGTGTGTGTGACTGTGTGTGTGTGTGTGTGACTGTGTGTGTGACTCTGTGTGTGTGTGTGTGTATGTGTGTAACTGTGTGTGTGTGTGTGTGTGTGTGTGTGTGTGTGTGTGTAACTCTGTGTGTGTGTGTGTGTGTGTAACTCTGTGTGTGTGTGTGTGTAACTCTGTGTGTATGTGTGTAACTGTGTGTGTGTGTGTGTAACTGTGTGTGTGTGTGTGTGTGTGTGTGTAACTGTGTGTGTGTGTGTAACTGTGTGTGTGTGTGTGTGTGTAACTGTGTGTGTGTAACTGTGTGTGTGTGTGTGTGTGTGTAACTGTGTGTGTGTGTGTGTGTAACTGTGTGTGTGTGTGTAACTCTGTGTGTGTGTGTGTGTAACTGTGTGTGTGTGTGTGTGTGTAACTGTGTGTGTGTGTGTGTGTGTGTGTGTGTAACTGTGTGTGTGTGTGTGTGTGTAACTGTGTGTGTGTGTGTGTGTGTGTGTGTAACTCTGTGTGTGTGTGTGTGTGTGTGTGTAACTCTGTGTGTGTGTGTGTGTGTGTGTGTGTGTGTGTGTGTAACTCTGTGTGTGTATGTGTGTGTGTGTGTAACTCTGTGTGTGTGTGTGTGTAACTGTGTGTGTGTGTGTAACTCTGTGTGTGTATGTGTGTGTGTGTGTGTAACTCTGTGTGTGTGTGTGTGTGTGTAACTCTGTGTGTGTGTGTAACTCTGTGTGTGTGTGTGTGTGTGTGTAACTCTGTGTGTGTATGTGTGTGTGTGTGTGTAACTCTGTGTGTGTGTGTGTGTGTGTGTGTGTGTGTGTGTGTGTGTAACTCTGTGTGTGTGTGTGTGTGTGTGTGTGTGTGTGTGTGTGTAACTCTGTGTGTGTGTGTGTGTGTGTGTGTGTCAGTGCGTCCCCAGTTCCTGGGCCCTCGGGTCTTGGAGGACTACGATCTGACTCGTGTGTGTGACTTCATCGACTGGAAGCCGTTCTTCGATGTGTGGCAGCTCAGAGGGAAATACCCCAACAGAGGCTACCCGAAGATCTTCAAGGACAAGACCGTCGGTACGATGTCTCACTCTGAACACATCCTGACTCCAGCTGCACCTGTGCTGCAAATTCAAAACAATTCAGATCATTGTTGGGTTTTTCAGGAGCGAATACAGCGTCAACATTCATGTTGGTTTGAAGTAACATTAACTTTATTTATTCATACACATCAACAACAACTCCTCCAATGAGGATAGAGAATGGGGGTGCTCATTGTTTTTCCATCCGAAATGACTGAAGTAAGGCTTTCAACAGGAGATCCAGGTCTGAGTCCTTCGCTCAGAACACATGACCAGAATTCAACAACATGATAAGAAATAAATTTGCGCTCGCCGTTTACTGCATCTCCTGTGTGATTAAAAAAAGTACAATTTTTATTCTTTTTTTACATGAAGAGAAAGTTTTTCACTCTTGGCTCTTCTCTTCCTTTTAAACGCAGCATCAGGTCAAACTGTTGGATCTCTTTTAAAGCTTTAAACATGAGGATGCTGAGAGAGCTGCTCATGCGTACATTTAGAGGCGGGGCTTCATCCCTGATGTTTTACGTCTATATGTAGAAGGCGGTGTACAGTCAGGCCTCGCTCATGTCAGGTGTTTTTGATTTATTTGTTCTTCAGGTGAAGAGGCACGGCGAGTCTTCGACGATGCCCAGCGGCTGCTCCACCAGATGATTGACAGTTGCAGTCTGAGAGGGCGGGGCTTGGTAGGCTTCTGGCGTGCTCAGAGTGACGGTGATGACATCAATGTGTACAAAGATGATGTCACGGTGCACAGAGGCTCCAAACCCATCGCCACCTTCCATGGACTACGGCAACAGGTGAGGGTCATATACTGTAGCTGTTACATAGGCATGGTTACACCTGCAGAGGTCACACCTGGTGCTTCACTGTAAACATTAAAGACCCTGTGTCTAAAATCACTTCTCCTTTTTGATATATGTTCCTGCAGGCGGAGAAGGTTGATGGTTCTGGACCCTACTTGTGCCTGTCAGACTTCGTGGCCCCTGCAGACAGCGGGGTGCAGGACTATGTGGGTTTGTTTGCAGTGGGCGTGTTTGGAGCAGAAGAACTGAGTCAGCAGTTTCAGGATCAAGGAGACGACTACAACAGCATCATGGTCAAAGCCCTGGCTGACCGGCTCGCTGAGGTACACTGTGCACCTGTAGAACTGATGTCGCTGGGTCGTTGACTCGTCCTCTGATGTGGACGGGTCGTTGACTCGCCCTCTGATGTGGACGGGTCGTTGACTCGTCCTCTGATGTGGACGGGTCGTTGACTCGTCCTCTGATGTGGACAGGTCGTTGACTTGTCCTCTGATGTGGACGGGTCGTTAACTCGTGCTCGGATGTGGACGGGTGGACGGGTCGTTAACTCGTGCTCTGATGTGGACGGGTGGACGGGTCGTTAACTCGTGCTCTGATGTGGACGGGTGGACGGGTCGTTGACTCGTCCTCTGATGTGGACGGGTGGACGGGTCGTTGACTCGTCCTCTGATGAGGACGGGTGGACGGGTCGTTGACTCGTCCTCTGATGTGGACGGGTCGTTAACTCGTCCTCTAATGTCGAGGGGTCGTTGACTCGTCCTCTGATGTGGACGGGTGGACGGGTCGTTGACTCGTCCTCTGATGTGGACGGGTGGATGGGTGGACGGGTCGTTGACTCGTCCTCTGATGTGGACGGGTCGTTAACTCGTCCTCTAATGTCGAGGGGTCGTTGACTCGTCCTCTGATGTCACTAGGTCGTTGACTCGTCCTCTGATGTCACTAGGTCGTTAACTCGTCCTCTGATGTGGACGGGTTGACTCGTCCTCTAATGTCGAGGGGTCGTTGACTCGTCCTCTGATGTGGACGGGTGGACGGGTCGTTGACTCGTCCTCTAATGTCGAGGGGTCGTTGACTCGTCCTCTGATGTGGACGGGTCGTTGACTCGTCCTCTGATGTGGACGGGTGGACGGGTCGTTGACTCGTCCTCTGATGTGGACGGGTCGTTAACTCGTCCTCTAATGTCGAGGGGTCGTTGACTCGTCCTCTGATGTGGACGGGTGGACGGGTCGTTGACTCGTCCTCTGATGTGGACGGGTGGACGGGTCGTTGACTCGCCCTCTGATGTGGACGGGTCGTTGACTCGTCCTCTAATGTCGAGGGGTCGTTGACTCGTCCTCTGATGTGGACGGGTGGACGGGTCGTCGACTCGTCCTCTGATGTGGACGGGTCGTTGACTCGTCCTCTGATGTGGACGGGTCGTTGACTCGTCCTCTGATGTGGACGGGTGGACGGGTCGTTGACTCGTCCTCTGATGTGGACGGGTCGTTGACTCGTCCTCTAATGTCGAGGGGTCGTTGACTCGTCCTCTGATGTGGACGGGTGGACGGGTCGTTGACTCGTCCTCTGATGTGGACGGGTCGTTGACTCGTCCTCTGATGTGGACGGGTCGTTGACTCGTCCTCTGATGTGGACGGGTCGTTGACTCGTCCTCTGATGTGGACGGGTCGTTAACTCGTCCTCTAATGTCGAGGGGTCGTTGACTCGTCCTCTGATGTGGACGGGTGGACGGGTCGTTGACTCGCCCTCTGATGTGGACGGGTCGTTGACTCGTCCTCTAATGTCGAGGGGTCGTTGACTCGTCCTCTGATGTGGACGGGTGGACGGGTCGTTGACTCGTCCTCTGATGTGGACAGGTGGACGGGTCGTTGACTCGTCCTCTGATGTGGACGGGTCGTTAACTCGTCCTCTAATGTCGAGGGGTCGTTGACTCGTCCTCTGATGTCACTAGGTCGTTGACTCGTCCTCTGATGTCACTAGGTCGTTAACTCGTCCTCTGATGTGGACGGGTTGACTCGTCCTCTAATGTCGAGGGGTCGTTGACTCGTCCTCTGATGTGGACGGGTGGACGGGTCGTTGACTCGTCCTCTGATGTGGACGGGTCGTTGACTCGTCCTCTGATGTGGACGGGTGGACGGGTCGTTGACTCGTCCTCTAATGTCGAGGGGTCGTTGACTCGTCCTCTGATGTGGACGGGTCGTTGACTCGTCCTCTGATGTGGACGGGTGGACGGGTCGTTGACTCGTCCTCTGATGTGGACGGGTCGTTAACTCGTCCTCTAATGTCGAGGGGTCGTTGACTCGTCCTCTGATGTGGACGGGTGGACGGGTCGTTGACTCGTCCTCTGATGTGGACGGGTGGACGGGTCGTTGACTCGCCCTCTGATGTGGACGGGTCGTTGACTCGTCCTCTAATGTCGAGGGGTCGTTGACTCGTCCTCTGATGTGGACGGGTGGACGGGTCGTCGACTCGTCCTCTGATGTGGACGGGTCGTTGACTCGTCCTCTGATGTGGACGGGTCGTTGACTCGTCCTCTGATGTGGACGGGTGGACGGGTCGTTGACTCGTCCTCTGATGTGGACGGGTCGTTGACTCGTCCTCTAATGTCGAGGGGTCGTTGACTCGTCCTCTGATGTGGACGGGTGGACGGGTCGTTGACTCGTCCTCTGATGTGGACGGGTCGTTGACTCGTCCTCTGATGTGGACGGGTCGTTGACTCGTCCTCTGATGTGGACGGGTCGTTGACTCGTCCTCTGATGTGGACGGGTCGTTAACTCGTCCTCTAATGTCGAGGGGTCGTTGACTCGTCCTCTGATGTGGACGGGTGGACGGGTCGTTGACTCGTCCTCTGATGTGGACGGGTGGACGGGTCGTTGACTCGTCCTCTGATGTGGACGGGTCGTTGACTCGCCCTCTGATGTGGACGGGTGGACGGGTCGTTGACTCGTCCTCTGATGTGGACGGGTCGTTGACTCGTCCTCTAATGTCGAGGGGTCGTTGACTCGTCCTCTGATGTGGACGGGTCGTTGACTCGTCTTCTGATGTGGACGGGTCGTTGACTCGCCCTCTGATGTGGACGGGTCGTTGACTCGTCCTCTAATGTCGAGGGGTCGTTGACTCGTCCTCTGATGTGGACGGGTGGACGGGTCGTTGACTCGTCCTCTGATGTGGACAGGTGGACGGGTCGTTGACTCGTCCTCTGATGTGGACGGGTCGTTAACTCGTCCTCTAATGTCGAGGGGTCGTTGACTCGTCCTCTGATGTGGACGGGTGGACGGGTCGTTGACTCGTCCTCTGATGTGGACGGGTGGATGGGTGGACGGGTCGTTGACTCGTCCTCTGATGTGGACGGGTCGTTGACTCGTCCTCTAATGTCGAGGGGTCGTTGACTCGTCCTCTGATGTCACTAGGTCGTTGACTCGTCCTCTGATGTCACTAGGTCGTTAACTCGTCCTCTGATGTGGACGGGTCGTTGACTCGTCCTCTAATGTCGAGGGGTCGTTGACTCGTCCTCTGATGTCACTAGGTCGTTGACTCGTCCTCTGATGTCACTAGGTCGTTAACTCGTCCTCTGATGTGGACGGGTCGTTGACTCGTCCTCTGATGTCACTAGGTCGTTAACTCGTCCTCTGATGTGGACGGGTCGTTGACTCGTCCTCTGATGTGGACGGGTGGACGGGTCGTTGACTCGTCCTCTGATGTGGACGGGTCGTTGACTCGTCCTCTAATGTCGAGGGGTCGTTGACTCGTCCTCTGATGTGGACGGGTGGACGGGTCGTTGACTCGTCCTCTAATGTCGAGGGGTCGTTGACTCGTCCTCTGATGTGGACGGGTCGTTGACTCGTCCTCTGATGTGGACGGGTGGACGGGTCGTTGACTCGTCCTCTGATGTGGACGGGTCGTTAACTCGTCCTCTAATGTCGAGGGGTCGTTGACTCGTCCTCTGATGTGGACGGGTGGACGGGTCGTTGACTCGTCCTCTGATGTGGACGGGTGGACGGGTCGTTGACTCGCCCTCTGATGTGGACGGGTCGTTGACTCGTCCTCTAATGTCGAGGGGTCGTTGACTCGTCCTCTGATGTGGACGGGTGGACGGGTCGTCGACTCGTCCTCTGATGTGGACGGGTCGTTGACTCGTCCTCTGATGTGGACGGGTCGTTGACTCGTCCTCTGATGTGGACGGGTGGACGGGTCGTTGACTCGTCCTCTGATGTGGACGGGTCGTTGACTCGTCCTCTAATGTCGAGGGGTCGTTGACTCGTCCTCTGATGTGGACGGGTGGACGGGTCGTTGACTCGTCCTCTGATGTGGACGGGTCGTTGACTCGTCCTCTGATGTGGACGGGTCGTTGACTCGTCCTCTGATGTGGACGGGTCGTTGACTCGTCCTCTGATGTGGACGGGTCGTTAACTCGTCCTCTAATGTCGAGGGGTCGTTGACTCGTCCTCTGATGTGGACGGGTGGACGGGTCGTTGACTCGTCCTCTGATGTGGACGGGTGGACGGGTCGTTGACTCGTCCTCTGATGTGGACGGGTCGTTGACTCGCCCTCTGATGTGGACGGGTGGACGGGTCGTTGACTCGTCCTCTGATGTGGACGGGTCGTTGACTCGTCCTCTAATGTCGAGGGGTCGTTGACTCGTCCTCTGATGTGGACGGGTCGTTGACTCGTCTTCTGATGTGGACGGGTCGTTGACTCGCCCTCTGATGTGGACGGGTCGTTGACTCGTCCTCTAATGTCGAGGGGTCGTTGACTCGTCCTCTGATGTGGACGGGTGGACGGGTCGTTGACTCGTCCTCTGATGTGGACAGGTGGACGGGTCGTTGACTCGTCCTCTGATGTGGACAGGTCGTTGACTCGTCCTCTGATGTGGACGGGTCGTTGACTCGTCCTCTAATGTCGAGGGGTCGTTGACTCGTCCTCTGATGTGGACGGGTGGACGGGTCGTTAACTCGTCCTCTGATGTGGACGGGTCGTTGACTCGTCCTCTGATGTGGACGGGTGGACGGGTCGTTAACTCGTCCTCTGATGTGGACGGGTCGTTGACTCGTCCTCTGATGTGGACGGGTCGTTAACTCGTCCTCTAATGTCGAGGGGTCGTTGACTCGTCCTCTGATGTGGACGGGTGGACGGGTCGTTGACCCGTCCTCTGATGTGGACGGGTGGACGGGTCGTTGACTCGTCCTCTGATGTGGACGGGTGGACGGGTCGTTGACTCGTCCTCTGATGTGGACGGGTCGTTGACTCGTCCTCTGATGTGGACGGGTCGTTGACTCGTCCTCTAATGTCGAGGGGTCGTTGACTCGTCCTCTGATGTCACTAGGTCGTTGACTCGTCCTCTGATGTCACTAGGTCGTTAACTCGTCCTCTGATGTGGACGGGTCGTTGACTCGTCCTCTAATGTCGAGGGGTCGTTGACTCGTCCTCTGATGTCACTAGGTCGTTGACTCGTCCTCTGATGTCACTAGGTCGTTAACTCGTCCTCTGATGTGGACGGGTCGTTGACTCGTCCTCTGATGTCACTAGGTCGTTAACTCGTCCTCTGATGTGGACGGGTCGTTGACTCGTCCTCTGATGTGGACGGGTGGACGGGTCGTTGACTCGTCCTCTGATGTGGACGGGTCGTTGACTCGTCCTCTAATGTCGAGGGGTCGTTGACTCGTCCTCTGATGTGGACGGGTGGACGGGTCGTTGACTCGTCCTCTAATGTCGAGGGGTCGTTGACTCGTCCTCTGATGTGGACGGGTCATTGACTCGTCCTCTGATGTGGACGGGTGGACGGGTCGTTGACTCGTCCTCTGTTGTGGACGGGTCGTTAACTCGTCCTCTAATGTCGAGGGGTCGTTGACTCGTCCTCTGATGTGGACGGGTGGACGGGTCGTTGACTCGTCCTCTGATGTGGACGGGTGGACGGGTCGTTGACTCGCCCTCTGATGTGGACGGGTCGTTGACTCGTCCTCTAATGTCGAGGGGTCGTTGACTCGTCCTCTGATGTGGACGGGTGGACGGGTCGTCGACTCGTCCTCTGATGTGGACGGGTCGTTGACTCGTCCTCTGATGTGGACGGGTCGTTGACTCGTCCTCTGATGTGGACGGGTGGACGGGTCGTTGACTCGTCCTCTGATGTGGACGGGTCGTTGACTCGTCCTCTAATGTCGAGGGGTCGTTGACTCGTCCTCTGATGTGGACGGGTGGACGGGTCGTTGACTCGTCCTCTGATGTGGACGGGTCGTTGACTCGTCCTCTGATGTGGACGGGTCGTTGACTCGTCCTCTGATGTGGACGGGTCGTTGACTCGTCCTCTGATGTGGACGGGTCGTTGACTCGTCCTCTGATGTGGACGGGTCGTTGACTCGTCCTCTGATGTGGACGGGTCGTTAACTCGTCCTCTAATGTCGAGGGGTCGTTGACTCGTCCTCTGATGTGGACGGGTGGACGGGTCGTTGACTCGTCCTCTGATGTGGACGGGTGGACGGGTCGTTGACTCGTCCTCTGATGTGGACGGGTCGTTGACTCGCCCTCTGATGTGGACGGGTGGACGGGTCGTTGACTCGTCCTCTGATGTGGACGGGTCGTTGACTCGTCCTCTAATGTCGAGGGGTCGTTGACTCGTCCTCTGATGTGGACGGGTCGTTGACTCGTCTTCTGATGTGGACGGGTCGTTGACTCGCCCTCTGATGTGGACGGGTCGTTGACTCGTCCTCTAATGTCGAGGGGTCGTTGACTCGTCCTCTGATGTGGACGGGTGGACGGGTCGTTGACTCGTCCTCTGATGTGGACAGGTGGACGGGTCGTTGACTCGTCCTCTGATGTGGACGGGTCGTTAACTCGTCCTCTAATGTCGAGGGGTCGTTGACTCGTCCTCTGATGTGGACGGGTGGACGGGTCGTTGACTCGTCCTCTGATGTGGACGGGTGGATGGGTGGACGGGTCGTTGACTCGTCCTCTGATGTGGACGGGTCGTTGACTCGTCCTCTAATGTCGAGGGGTCGTTGACTCGTCCTCTGATGTCACTAGGTCGTTGACTCGTCCTCTGATGTCACTAGGTCGTTAACTCGTCCTCTGATGTGGACGGGTCGTTGACTCGTCCTCTAATGTCGAGGGGTCGTTGACTCGTCCTCTGATGTCACTAGGTCGTTGACTCGTCCTCTGATGTCACTAGGTCGTTAACTCGTCCTCTGATGTGGACGGGTCGTTGACTCGTCCTCTGATGTCACTAGGTCGTTAACTCGTCCTCTGATGTGGACGGGTCGTTGACTCGTCCTCTGATGTGGACGGGTGGACGGGTCGTTGACTCGTCCTCTGATGTGGACGGGTCGTTGACTCGTCCTCTAATGTCGAGGGGTCGTTGACTCGTCCTCTGATGTGGACGGGTGGACGGGTCGTTGACTCGTCCTCTAATGTCGAGGGGTCGTTGACTCGTCCTCTGATGTGGACGGGTCGTTGACTCGTCCTCTGATGTGGACGGGTGGACGGGTCGTTGACTCGTCCTCTGATGTGGACGGGTCGTTAACTCGTCCTCTAATGTCGAGGGGTCGTTGACTCGTCCTCTGATGTGGACGGGTGGACGGGTCGTTGACTCGTCCTCTGATGTGGACGGGTGGACGGGTCGTTGACTCGCCCTCTGATGTGGACGGGTCGTTGACTCGTCCTCTAATGTCGAGGGGTCGTTGACTCGTCCTCTGATGTGGACGGGTGGACGGGTCGTCGACTCGTCCTCTGATGTGGACGGGTCGTTGACTCGTCCTCTGATGTGGACGGGTCGTTGACTCGTCCTCTGATGTGGACGGGTGGACGGGTCGTTGACTCGTCCTCTGATGTGGACGGGTCGTTGACTCGTCCTCTAATGTCGAGGGGTCGTTGACTCGTCCTCTGATGTGGACGGGTGGACGGGTCGTTGACTCGTCCTCTGATGTGGACGGGTCGTTGACTCGTCCTCTGATGTGGACGGGTCGTTGACTCGTCCTCTGATGTGGACGGGTCGTTGACTCGTCCTCTGATGTGGACGGGTCGTTGACTCGTCCTCTGATGTGGACGGGTCGTTAACTCGTCCTCTAATGTCGAGGGGTCGTTGACTCGTCCTCTGATGTGGACGGGTGGACGGGTCGTTGACTCGTCCTCTGATGTGGACGGGTGGACGGGTCGTTGACTCGTCCTCTGATGTGGACGGGTCGTTGACTCGCCCTCTGATGTGGACGGGTGGACGGGTCGTTGACTCGTCCTCTGATGTGGACGGGTCGTTGACTCGTCCTCTAATGTCGAGGGGTCGTTGACTCGTCCTCTGATGTGGACGGGTCGTTGACTCGTCTTCTGATGTGGACGGGTCGTTGACTCGCCCTCTGATGTGGACGGGTCGTTGACTCGTCCTCTAATGTCGAGGGGTCGTTGACTCGTCCTCTGATGTGGACGGGTGGACGGGTCGTTGACTCGTCCTCTGATGTGGACAGGTGGACGGGTCGTTGACTCGTCCTCTGATGTGGACAGGTCGTTGACTCGTCCTCTGATGTGGACGGGTCGTTGACTCGTCCTCTAATGTCGAGGGGTCGTTGACTCGTCCTCTGATGTGGACGGGTGGACGGGTCGTTAACTCGTCCTCTGATGTGGACGGGTCGTTGACTCGTCCTCTGATGTGGACGGGTGGACGGGTCGTTAACTCGTCCTCTGATGTGGACGGGTCGTTGACTCGTCCTCTGATGTGGACGGGTCGTTAACTCGTCCTCTAATGTCGAGGGGTCGTTGACTCGTCCTCTGATGTGGACGGTGGACGGGTCGTTGACCCGTCCTCTGATGTGGACGGGTGGACGGGTCGTTGACTCGTCCTCTGATGTGGACGGGTGGACGGGTCGTTGACTCGTCCTCTGATGTGGACGGGTCGTTGACTCGTCCTCTGATGTGGACGGGTCGTTGACTCGTCCTCTAATGTCGAGGGGTCGTTGACTCGTCCTCTGATGTCACTAGGTCGTTGACTCGTCCTCTGATGTCACTAGGTCGTTAACTCGTCCTCTGATGTGGACGGGTCGTTGACTCGTCCTCTAATGTCGAGGGGTCGTTGACTCGTCCTCTGATGTCACTAGGTCGTTGACTCGTCCTCTGATGTCACTAGGTCGTTAACTCGTCCTCTGATGTGGACGGGTCGTTGACTCGTCCTCTGATGTCACTAGGTCGTTAACTCGTCCTCTGATGTGGACGGGTCGTTGACTCGTCCTCTGATGTGGACGGGTGGACGGGTCGTTGACTCGTCCTCTGATGTGGACGGGTCGTTGACTCGTCCTCTAATGTCGAGGGGTCGTTGACTCGTCCTCTGATGTGGACGGGTGGACGGGTCGTTGACTCGTCCTCTAATGTCGAGGGGTCGTTGACTCGTCCTCTGATGTGGACGGGTCATTGACTCGTCCTCTGATGTGGACGGGTGGACGGGTCGTTGACTCGTCCTCTGATGTGGACGGGTCGTTAACTCGTCCTCTAATGTCGAGGGGTCGTTGACTCGTCCTCTGATGTGGACGGGTGGACGGGTCGTTGACTCGTCCTCTGATGTGGACGGGTGGACGGGTCGTTGACTCGCCCTCTGATGTGGACGGGTCGTTGACTCGTCCTCTAATGTCGAGGGGTCGTTGACTCGTCCTCTGATGTGGACGGGTGGACGGGTCGTCGACTCGTCCTCTGATGTGGACGGGTCGTTGACTCGTCCTCTGATGTGGACGGGTCGTTGACTCGTCCTCTGATGTGGACGGGTGGACGGGTCGTTGACTCGTCCTCTGATGTGGACGGGTCGTTGACTCGTCCTCTAATGTCGAGGGGTCGTTGACTCGTCCTCTGATGTGGACGGGTGGACGGGTCGTTGACTCGTCCTCTGATGTGGACGGGTCGTTGACTCGTCCTCTGATGTGGACGGGTCGTTGACTCGTCCTCTGATGTGGACGGGTCGTTGACTCGTCCTCTGATGTGGACGGGTCGTTGACTCGTCCTCTGATGTGGACGGGTCGTTAACTCGTCCTCTAATGTCGAGGGGTCGTTGACTCGTCCTCTGATGTGGACGGGTGGACGGGTCGTTGACTCGTCCTCTGATGTGGACGGGTGGACGGGTCGTTGACTCGTCCTCTGATGTGGACGGGTCGTTGACTCGCCCTCTGATGTGGACGGGTGGACGGGTCGTTGACTCGTCCTCTGATGTGGACGGGTCGTTGACTCGTCCTCTAATGTCGAGGGGTCGTTGACTCGTCCTCTGATGTGGACGGGTCGTTGACTCGTCTTCTGATGTGGACGGGTCGTTGACTCGCCCTCTGATGTGGACGGGTCGTTGACTCGTCCTCTAATGTCGAGGGGTCGTTGACTCGTCCTCTGATGTGGACGGGTGGACGGGTCGTTGACTCGTCCTCTGATGTGGACAGGTGGACGGGTCGTTGACTCGTCCTCTGATGTGGACGGGTCGTTGACTCGTCCTCTGATGTGGACGGGTCGTTGACTCGTCCTCTAATGTCGAGGGGTCGTTGACTCGTCCTCTGATGTGGACGGGTGGACGGGTCGTTAACTCGTCCTCTGATGTGGACGGGTCGTTGACTCGTCCTCTGATGTGGACGGTTGGCCGGGTCGTTAACTCGTCCTCTGATGTGGACGGGTCGTTGACTCGTCCTCTGATGTGGACGGGTCGTTGACTCGTCCTCTAATGTCGAGGGGTCGTTGACTCGTCCTCTGATGTGGACGGGTGGACGGGTCGTTGACTCGTCCTCTGATGTGGACGGGTCGTTGACTCGTCCTCTAATGTCGAGGGGTCGTTGACTCGTCCTCTGATGTGGACGGGTGGACGGGTCGTTAACTCGTCCTCTGATGTGGACGGGTCGTTGACTCGTCCTCTGATGTGGACGGTTGGACGGGTCGTTAACTCGTCCTCTGATGTGGACGGGTCGTTGACTCGTCCTCTGATGTGGACGGGTCGTTGACTCGTCCTCTAATGTCGAGGGGTCGTTGACTCGTCCTCTGATGTGGACGGGTCGTTGACTCGTCCTCTGATGTGGACGGGTGGACGGGTCGTTGACTCGTCCTCTGATGTGGACGGGTGGACGGGTCGTTGACTCGTCCTCTGATGTGGACGGGTCGTTGACTCGCCCTCTGATGTGGACGGGTCGTTGACTCGTCCTCTAATGTCGAGGGGTCGTTGACTCGTCCTCTGATGTGGACGGGTCGTCGACTCGTCCTCTGATGTGGACGGGTCGTTGACTCGTCCTCTGATGGCGCCCTGCAGGCCTTCGCCGAGGAGCTGCACTGTCGTGTTCGTAAAGACCTGTGGGGGTACAGCTGTGAGGAGGAGCTGCACGCCTCAGACCTGCACAGAGTCCGATACCAGGGCATCAGACCTGCAGCAGGTTACCCGAGTCAGCCCGACCACACGGAGAAGAGCACCATGTGGAGGCTGGCCCAGGTCGAGGAGAGGACAGGTGAGTGTCCACGTGTCCAGTCTACAGGAAACAGGGTGAACAGGGCAGCGTCTCCGTTGTCCCCTAAATTGACAATATGCAGCTCCTCTGAAAACAGACTTCACGCACATGCTCAGTTCAAAGGTCAAAGGTCATGAGACAGTAAGTGGACGACGCAACAATGGCGGACTCCAGAGTTCTGTTTGTGAAACACAAAGATAAACACATCTGTCATGAGAAGTTCAAACGTGTTAAAGTTCTCACAATGAGCCACATGTCAGCGGCCAATCAGAAGTCTTCAATGATTATCCACAGGAAGGTCAGGCTTCTTCTTCTGTCATACCTT
>NW_027636780.1:5000-53713 GCF_947650265.1 Symphodus melops | reverse complement strand
AGGCAGAGACCAAGCCGAACACAGGCGCCATCATGTGTCCTCTACACAGAAACAGAATGCAGCAGGTTTATTAGAGCACGGAGACGGTAGAGGTGGCGTGCAGACAGTCTGTAGAGGTGGCGTGCAGACAGTCTGTAGAGGTGGCGTGCAGACAGTCTGTAGAGATGGCGTGCAGACAGTCTGTAGAGGTGGCGTGCAGACAGTCTGTAGAGGTGGCGTGCAGACAGTCTGTAGAGGTGGCGTGCAGACAGTCTGTAGAGGTGGCGTGCAGACAGTCTGTAGAGGTGGCGTGCAGACAGTCTGTAGAGGTGGCGTGCAGACAGTTTGTAGAGGTGGCGTGCAGACAGTCTGTAGAGACGGTAGAGGTGGCGTGCAGACAGTCTGTAGAGGTGGCGTGCAGACAGTCTGTAGAGGTGGCGTGCAGACAGTCTGTAGAGGTGGCGTGCAGACAGTCTGTAGAGACGGTAGAGGTGGCGTGCAGACAGTCTGTAGAGGTGGCGTGCAGACAGTCTGTAGAGGTGGCGTGCAGACAGTCTGTAGAGGTGGCGTGCAGACAGTCTGTAGAGGTGGCGTGCAGACAGTCTGTAGAGGTGGCGTGCAGACAGTCTGTAGAGTCGGTAGAGGTGGCGTGCAGACAGTCTGTAGAGACGGTAGAGGTGGCGTGCAGACAGTCTGTAGAGACGGTAGAGGTGGCGTGCAGACAGTCTGTAGAGGTGGCGTGCAGACAGTCTGTAGAGGTGGCGTGCAGACAGTCTGTAGAGGTGGCGTGCAGACAGTCTGTAGAGTCTGTAGAGGTGGCGTGCAGACAGTCTGTAGAGACGGTAGAGGTGGCGTGCAGACAGTCTGTAGAGGTGGCGTGCAGACAGTCTGTAGAGGTGGCGTGCAGACAGTCTGTAGAGGTGGCGTGCAGACAGTCTGTAGAGGTGGCGTGCAGACAGTCTGTAGAGGTGGCGTGCAGACAGTCTGTAGAGACGGTAGAGGTGGCGTGCAGACAGTCTGTAGAGTCGGTAGAGGTGGCGTGCAGACAGTCTGTAGAGACGGTAGAGGTGGCGTGCAGACAGTCTGTAGAGACGGTAGAGGTGGCGTGCAGACAGTCTGTAGGAAAGTGGACAGAGTCGGAAAGGGGGAGAGACATGCGGGAAATGGGCCACAGGCCGGACGCGAACCCGGGCCGCCCGCGCGCGAGGACTGAGCCTCAATACGTGGGATCGCGCGCCCTGCCGCTGCGCCACCGGCGACCCCTATTTATTTATTTTTTAATAAAAAAACTACAAATCCCAGCGCTGATGTAGTTCTACATTTGGATCACCTGATGACACAGAGAGTTACAGAACATAGATCATAACGGACTATCATATTGATCACGGGGAACGGGCTGATCACAGCGTTCAGCAGGGTTTATGGCGTGGAGACGTGTAATGTGTAAGACGTGACCTGAGTAACAAAGACAATTAAAGAGGAATGACTTTGAAATGTGGGATTATTATTATCATTATTGATAACAGTATGTATTTATATTGCACCTTTCAAGAAACCCAAGGACGCTGAACAAAAGTACAAAAAACCTGAAGGTAGAGAACACCTCTGCCAGACAGTCGGGGGGGGGGGGGGGGGGGGGGGGGGGGGGGGGTTTACTTTGGTGACCACGCTCTTTATATTTTGATATTTCGGATGATTTTACCGGCTATTTTTAAAACATATTTTTCCGTCTCATCCGACGGGGAGGCGATGTCATGTGGGGGTGCTGATGGAGCGAGCGGGTCTGATCAGGCTCTTGAATGTAATTCTGCTGGAAAACCACAAATGACTTTGGTTCTTTAAGTTTCATCTTTTGGGGGGGGGGGGGTCACCTGCTCACCTGTTTCTCACTGTGATGATGTTATTATTCTGTACATATTCTAAATATCTCTAAAATAAAACGATGACTGACATCAGCTCAACTTCCATCTGATCTCTGTTTGGCCTTAAAGATCTTTATTTCATGTCTTTAAAGGTTTTTGCTTTGATTCACTCGCAGAACAAAGTTACACAGAGAAATGACAAACGTGTTTCCATGACAACACATTTTATTTACACGTTTCCTCATACAGACTTGTTCAGCTCATTGTATCTGTCGTATATTTCCTTTTTTGAAGTCTTTAAAGACGAGTTCATAGGGCCCCCCTTGGGGGCCCCTTTAGTCAACTGGCCCCTGGAAGATGAGTTTGATATGGCCCTGCTCTCCTGTCAGCCATGTGCCGCAGAAAGGGCAGGCAGCGTGGAAGGCATGGGTGCCGTGGGGTAACGGGATCTGGCTCCACCCCCCTACAGTCTTCTCAGAGCAGACATGACCGCATGGGCAGAATGCATGGGTTGGGGGCCCAGCATCCAGGTACAGTCCCCCCTCACAGCCCAGCCACAGCGGTACGTAGGGGCCGACGCGGCGGCACATAGGGCACTCCCTCTCTCCCGTGCTGTGGGGGGCAGTGCCTCCAGGGCCAGCTGGGACCTTCTCCTTCCTAAAGCCCCAGTTGTGGTATCCGTGCACATGACCACAGTTCACATAGACCCAAGGCTGCTTCTTGTCCACGATCTCCCGCTGGGCAAGGCTTGGAAACGCCAGTGTGTTGAAGCCCACTGGACACTGCGGCCGTGCAGCATTCAATTCCTGCCGCAGAGATTCCAGCTGCTTCAGGGTGGGGGTGTGGCGGAGCCCGACTGGCGTCCTCCACAACAATGTGGCCCCACAGAGGTCAATCAGAGAGCCGTCTTGAAGGGTGTTGGACTCGTTCTCCACCTGGAGGTTTTAAAATCACATCATCAGAAAGTTTAAACATAAAGTAAATACACAACTGACCACATGTACTCATCCTTCTTGATGTATGGGGGGGTTCTGCTTCAAACATGACCACCAGAGGGCACTGCGCTTCACATAATCCAAGAGTTATGACCATTGCTGAATGAACAATTGATTGCTTTGTCTCCATGGTAACACTTAACTCTTCCCAGAAGATAATAAAATGAGGTCATCTGATTATGACCATGTTAAAGATAGTGTTTATTTTTATATAAAAACATGTTGGTATTAAAAGGTCGTGACCCCATGTACTCGAGATCATTCCATCTAAGCTCCACAGGAGGGTCTAACTTTACATCTCTTTGAAATTGTTCACAGCTCAGAGCCGAATTAAAGGTCAGAACATCTGAACGGTCACGTCTGATTGGTGGTCAGAACAGGGGCCCTCAGAACAGGGGCCCTCAGAACAGGGGCCCTCAGAACAGGGGCCCTCAGTGGCTGTTATGATGTGTCATCTAAAGTTCAGTGAGAGAGATGAGATCTAAATCGTCTTTGGATCTTTATGGATGGAATGTCGTTTCAGTTTGGTGGATTATTATAATCGGGAGAGTTTGTTTGTTGTGCTGTGCTGGTCTGTGTGCTGGTCTGTGTGGTGGTCTGTGTGGTGGTCTGTGTGCTGGTCTGTGTGGTGGTCTGTGTGGTGGTCTGTGTGCTGGTCTGTGTGGTGGTCTGTGTGGTGGTCTGTGTGCTGGTCTGTGTGGTGGTCTGTGTGCTGGTCTGTGTGCTGGTCTGTGTGATGGTCTGTGTGGTGGTCTGTGTGATGGTCTGTGTGATGGTCTGTGTGGTGGTCTGTGTGGTGGTCTGTGTGATGGTCTGTGTGGTGGTCTGTGTGATGGTCTGTGTGATGGTCTGTGTGATGGTCTGTGTGGTGGTCTGTGTGATGGTCTGTGTGGTGGTCTGTGTGATGGTCTGTGTGATGGTCAGTGTGGTGGTCTGTGTGGTGGTCTGTGTGGTGGTCTGTGTGGTGATGGTCTGTGTGGTGGTCTGTGTGGTGGTCAGTGTGATGGTCTGTGTGGTGGTCTGTGTGGTGGTCAGTGTGGTGGTCTGTGTGGTGGTCAGTGTGATGGTCTGTGTGGTGGTCTGTGTGGTGGTCTGTGTGGTGGTCTGTGTGATGGTCTGTGTGGTGGTCAGTGTGATGGTCTGTGTGGTGGTCTGTGTGGTGGTCTGTGTGCTGGTCAGTGTGGTGGTCTGTGTGGTGGTCTGTGTGGTGGTCTGTGTGCTGGTCAGTGTGGTGGTCTGTGTGGTGGTCAGTGTGCTGGTCTGTGTGGTGGTCTGTGTGGTGGTCAGTGTGGTGGTCTGTGTGGTGGTCAGTGTGGTGGTCTGTGTGGTGGTCTGTGTGGTGGTCAGTGTGGTGGTCTGTGTGCTGGTCTGTGTGCTGGTCTGTGTGGTGGTCTGTGTGGTGGTGGTCTGTGTGGTGGTCTGTGTGCTGGTCAGTGTGCTGGTCTGTGTGGTGGTCTGTGTGGTGGTCAGTGTGGTGGTCTGTGTGCTGGTCTGTGTGGTGGTCTGTGTGCTGGTCTGTGTGGTGGTCAGTGTGGTGGTCTGTGTGGTGGTCAGTGTGGTGGTCTGTGTGGTGGTCTGTGTGCTGGTCTGTGTGGTGGTCTGTGTGGTGGTCAGTGTGGTGGTCTGTGTGGTGGTCTGTGTGCTGGTCAGTGTGCTGGTCTGTGTGGTGGTCTGTGTGGTGGTCTGTGTGGTGGTCTGTGTGCTGGTCTGTGTGCTGGTCTGTGTGCTGGTCTGTGAGGTAGTCTGTGTGGTGGTCTGTGTGCTGGTCTGTGTGCTGGTCTGTGTGCTGGTCTGTGTGGTGGTCTGTGTGCTGGTCTGTGTGCTGGTCTGTGTGCTGGTCTGTGTGCTGGTCTGTGTGGTGGTCAGTGTGATGGTCTGTGTGGTGGTCTGTGTGGTGGTCAGTGTGGTGGTCTGTGTGGTGGTCTGTGTGCTGGTCTGTGTGGTGGTCTGTGTGGTGGTGGTCTGTGTGGTGGTCTGTGTGGTGGCCTGTGTGCTGGTCAGTGTGGTGGTCTGTGTGGTGGTCAGTGTGGTGGTCTGTGTGGTGGTCAGTGTGCTGGTCTGTGTGGTGGTCAGTGTGCTGGTCTGTGAGGTAGTCTGTGTGGTGGTCTGTGTGCTGGTCTGTGTGCTGGTCTGTGTGCTGGTCTGTGTGGTGGTCAGTGTGATGGTCTGTGTGGTGGTCTGTGTGGTGGTCAGTGTGGTGGTCTGTGTGGTGGTCTGTGTGCTGGTCTGTGTGGTGGTCTGTGTGATGGTGGTCTGTGTGGTGGTCTGTGTGGTGGTCTGTGTGCTGGTCAGTGTGGTGGTCTGTGTGGTGGTCTGTGTGGTGGTCTGTGTGCTGGTCAGTGTGGTGGTCTGTGTGGTGGTCAGTGTGCTGGTCTGTGTGGTGGTCTGTGTGGTGGTCAGTGTGGTGGTCTGTGTGGTGGTCAGTGTGGTGGTCTGTGTGGTGGTCTGTGTGGTGGTCAGTGTGGTGGTCTGTGTGCTGGTCTGTGTGCTGGTCTGTGTGGTGGTCTGTGTGGTGGTGGTCTGTGTGGTGGTCTGTGTGCTGGTCAGTGTGCTGGTCTGTGTGGTGGTCTGTGTGGTGGTCAGTGTGGTGGTCTGTGTGCTGGTCTGTGTGGTGGTCTGTGTGCTGGTCTGTGTGGTGGTCAGTGTGGTGGTCTGTGTGCTGGTCAGTGTGCTGGTCTGTGTGCTGGTCTGTGTGGTGGTCTGTGTGGTGATGGTCTGTGTGGTGGTCTGTGTGCTGGTCAGTGTGCTGGTCTGTGTGGTGGTCTGTGTGGTGGTCTGTGTGGTGGTCTGTGTGCTGGTCTGTGTGCTGGTCTGTGTGCTGGTCTGTGAGGTAGTCTGTGTGGTGGTCTGTGTGCTGGTCTGTGTGCTGGTCTGTGTGCTGGTCTGTGTGGTGGTCTGTGTGCTGGTCTGTGTGCTGGTCTGTGTGGTGGTCTGTGTGCTGGTCTGTGTGGTGGTCAGTGTGATGGTCTGTGTGGTGGTCTGTGTGGTGGTCAGTGTGGTGGTCTGTGTGGTGGTCTGTGTGCTGGTCTGTGTGGTGGTCTGTGTGGTGGTGGTCTGTGTGGTGGTCTGTGTGGTGGCCTGTGTGCTGGTCAGTGTGGTGGTCTGTGTGGTGGTCAGTGTGGTGGTCTGTGTGGTGGTCAGTGTGCTGGTCTGTGTGGTGGTCAGTGTGCTGGTCTGTGAGGTAGTCTGTGTGGTGGTCTGTGTGCTGGTCTGTGTGCTGGTCTGTGTGCTGGTCTGTGTGGTGGTCAGTGTGATGGTCTGTGTGGTGGTCTGTGTGGTGGTCAGTGTGGTGGTCTGTGTGGTGGTCTGTGTGCTGGTCTGTGTGCTGGTCTGTGTGATGGTGGTCTGTGTGGTGGTCTGTGTGGTGGTCTGTGTGGTGGTCAGTGTGCTGGTCTGTGTGGTGGTCAGTGTGCTGGTCTGTGTGGTGGTCTGTGTGGTGGTCAGTGTGATGGTCTGTGTGGTGGTCAGTGTGGTGGTCTGTGTGGTGGTCTGTGTGCTGGTCAGTGTGCTGGTCTGTGTGGTGGTCTGTGTGGTGGTCAGTGTGCTGGTCTGTGTGCTGGTCTGTGTGGTGGTCTGTGTGCTGGTCTGTGTGGTGGTCTGTGTGGTGGTCTGTGTGGTGGTCAGTGTGGTGGTCTGTGTGGTGGTCTGTGTGCTGGTCAGTGTGCTGGTCTGTGTGGTGGTCTGTGTGATGGTCTGTGTGGTGGTCTGTGTGCTGGTCTGTGTGCTGGTCTGTGAGGTAGTCTGTGTGGTGGTCTGTGTGCTGGTCTGTGTGCTGGTCTGTGTGGTGGTCTGTGTGCTGGTCTGTGTGCTGGTCTGTGTGGTGGTCTGTGTGCTGGTGTGTGTGCTGGTCAGTGTGCTGGTCTGTGTGCTGGTCTGTGTGCTGGTCTGTGTGCTGGTCAGTGTGCTGGTCTGTGTGCTGGTCTGTGTAGTGGTCAGTGTGCTGGTCTGTGTCCTGGTCTGTGTCCTGGTCTGTGTGCTGGTCAGTGTCCTGGTCTGTGTCCTGGTCTGTGTGCTGGTCTGTGTCCTGGTCTGTGTCCTGGTCTGTGTGCTGGTCTGTGTGCTGGTCAGTGTGCTGGTCTGTGTGGTGGTCTGTGTGCTGGTCTGTGTGGTGGTCTGTGTGGTGGTCTGTGTGCTGGTCTGTGTGCTGGTCTGTGTGGTGGTCAGTGTGCTGGTCTGTGTGCTGGTCTGTGTGCTGGTCTGTGTGGTGGTCTGTGTGGTGGTCTGTGTGCTGGTCTGTGTGCTGGTCTGTGTGCTGGTCAGTGTGCTGGTCTGTGTGCTGGTCTGTGTGGTGGTCAGTGTGCTGGTCTGTGTCCTGGTCTGTGTCCTGGTCTGTGTGCTGGTCAGTGTCCTGGTCTGTGTCCTGGTCTGTGTGCTGGTCTGTGTCCTGGTCAGTGTGCTGGTCTGTGTCCTGGTCTGTGTCCTGGTCTGTGTGCTGGTCAGTGTCCTGGTCTGTGTCCTGGTCTGTGTGCTGGTCTGTGTCCTGGTCTGTGTCCTGGTCTGTGTGCTGGTCTGTGTGCTGGTCTGTGTGCTGGTCTGTGTGGTGGTCAGTGTGCTGGTCTGTGTGCTGGTCAGTGTGCTGGTCTGTGTGCTGGTCTGTGTAGTGGTCAGTGTGCTGGTCTGTGTCCTGGTCTGTGTCCTGGTCTGTGTGCTGGTCAGTGTCCTGGTCTGTGTCCTGGTCTGTGTGCTGGTCTGTGTCCTGGTCTGTGTCCTGGTCTGTGTGCTGGTCTGTGTGCTGGTCAGTGTGCTGGTCTGTGTGGTGGTCTGTGTGCTGGTCTGTGTGGTGGTCTGTGTGGTGGTCTGTGTGCTGGTCTGTGTGCTGGTCTGTGTGGTGGTCAGTGTGCTGGTCTGTGTGCTGGTCTGTGTGCTGGTCTGTGTGGTGGTCTGTGTGGTGGTCTGTGTGCTGGTCTGTGTGCTGGTCTGTGTGCTGGTCAGTGTGCTGGTCTGTGTGCTGGTCTGTGTGGTGGTCAGTGTGCTGGTCTGTGTCCTGGTCTGTGTCCTGGTCTGTGTGCTGGTCAGTGTCCTGGTCTGTGTCCTGGTCTGTGTGCTGGTCTGTGTCCTGGTCAGTGTGCTGGTCTGTGTCCTGGTCTGTGTCCTGGTCTGTGTGCTGGTCAGTGTCCTGGTCTGTGTCCTGGTCTGTGTGCTGGTCTGTGTCCTGGTCTGTGTCCTGGTCTGTGTGCTGGTCTGTGTGCTGGTCTGTGTGCTGGTCTGTGTGGTGGTCAGTGTGCTGGTCTGTGTGGTGGTCTGTGTGCTGGTCTGTGTCCTGGTCTGTGTCCTGGTCTGTGTCCTGGTCTGTGTCCTGGTCTGTGTCCTGGTCTGTGTCCTGGTCTGTATTGGACATGAATGCAGTGGATGTCGTTCTAACCAGTTTGCCTCTTTGCTGAGCCGAGCGAGTCTCTCTCAGAGCAAACACATTTCCACACACGGAGATTTCCCTCCAAACTCCTGGCGCCGGCTCACACACAAACTCTCCTGCAGGATGCATCACCAGCACGCCATTCGTGGTCAGACCATCCATCAGTCCATCCGACGTGCGCCACTTAGCTGCACGCTCCTACACGGGACACACAAACATTCATACAGACACATTTATAAGCACACACAGAGAAACACAAACAGCAGAGTGTGTTATGATCACTGCATGTTTCTGTCCTTTTTCTAACTTCATGTTTAACTTGTTTAAAAACAGCCAGTTAACATTTCTGCTTTAAAATGAAAAATGATTTATCAGAAGTTCTTAAGTTGGTAAATTAACTGAAGCTTGTATATTTCTTTTTTACACTGCAGGTCACAGCTACAATGAAGAAAGAGTCACTTTGAGTTAAGTGTCCTGTACAAGGACACGTGTGGCTAACCCTAACCTGAACCTTTTTGATAGGTTACGTTGGGGCTTTTTGCCTCCATGTGAGGAAAGACATGCAGAACAGAAATGAATATATATGATGATAATAAAGTAACCAGCCCCCAAATAAAACACACTAACCCCCAGGAAGATGTTCTTGGAAGAGTCAAATCCGGCGGCGTAGATCCGGGCGGTATAGGGGGCGCTGCGCTCACACATGATGCGACAGGCGTAACGAGAAATAGTGCTCTGAGCCGACTGACCTCCACCGCCTCCCTCGCCTGCTGCCCCCCCACCCTGACCACCACTGCTGCTGCTCCCTGCCGTATCCGTGACAACAAAGTCAATCATGCTCTCTGTGGAGCGGCCGATCTGAGGGGAGGACAGAGAGTTTTTTAACATGTTTCTCTTTCCAGTGGATAGAGTTAGAAACCAGAGAGAGAGAGAGGACTGACATGCAGAAAAGGTACCAAAGGTCAGACTTGAACCTGCTCTGTTCACTTGGAGCCTCAGCTTAACCGCTAGGCCATCTGTGCCCCTTCGAGTGATTAGAACTTACAAAGTTGTCCGACATCAATATGAACGTATTGAATTCATGATGTTAGAGTTAACCTTTGTGTAACCTGTGTGTGTGTGTGTGTGTGTTGACACTGACCTGGAACATGTCTGTGTGTGTCGTGTGTGTGTGTTGACACTGACCTGGAACATGTCTGTGTGTGTGTCGTGTGTGTGTGTTGACACTGACCTGGAACATGTCTGTGTGTGTGTCGTGTGTGTGTGTTGACACTGACCTGGAACATGTCTGTGTGTGTCGTGTGTGTGTGTTGACACTGACCTGGAACATGTCTGTGTGTGTGTCGTGTGTGTGTGTTGACACTGACCTGGAACATGTCTGTGTGTGTGTCGTGTGTGTGTGTTGACACTGACCTGGAACATGTCTGTGTGTGTGTCGTGTGTGTACTCCACGATGACAGAGTGACTCCGTGACAGAGTGTAGGAGATGCTGTGCTGACTTTTGTTGCTGAGTGCCTGAAAGAGAAACATGTTTAGTTCAGCTGACAGTGAACAGCTTATATTTATGGGTGATGGGTGCAGTACCTCACCTTGGACACCAGAGGGGTGGACACATTGTGGATGACGTCAGGTTTGACACCGTTTGCTTTCGGACGTTTATAGAGAGCCAGGCGACTTCTCCTGCGACCTTTGTCCCCGTTAGCCAGAGACCCATTGTGTCTGCAAAACATTCCCATATACTTTACAATAATGTTAAAACATTCCCATATACTTTACAATAATGTTAAAACATTCCCATATACTTTACAATAATGATAAAAACATTCCCATATACTTTACAATAATGATAAAACATTCCCATATACTTTACAATAATGATAAAACATTCCCATATACTTTACAATAATGATAAAACATTCCCATATACTTTACAATAATGATAAAACATTCCCATATACTTTACAATAATGTTAAAACATTCCCATATACTTTACAATAATGTTAAAACATTCCCATATACTTTACAATAATGTTAAAACATTCCCATATACTTTACAATAATGATAAAACATTCCCATATACTTTACAATAATGATAAAACATTCCCATATACTTTACAATAATGATAAAACATTCCCATATACTTTACAATAATGTTAAAAACATTCCCATATACTTTACAATAATGTTAAAAACATTCCCATATACTTTACAATAATGATAAAACATTCCCATATACTTTACAATAATGTTAAAACATTCCCATATACTTTACAATAATGATAAAACATTCCCATATACTTTACAATAATGATAAAACATTCCCATATACTTTACAATAATGATAAAAACATTCCCATATACTTTACAATAATGTTAAAACATTCCCATATACTTTACAATAATGATAAAAACATTCCCATATACTTTACAATAATGATAAAACATTCCCATATACTTTACAATAATGATAAAACATTCCCATATACTTTACAATAATGATAAAACATTCCCATATACTTTACAATAATGATAAAACATTCCCATATACTTTACAATAATGTTAAAACATTCCCATATACTTTACAATAATGTTAAAACATTCCCATATACTTTACAATAATGTTAAAACATTCCCATATACTTTACAATAATGATAAAACATTCCCATATACTTTACAATAATGATAAAACATTCCCATATACTTTACAATAATGTTAAAAACATTCCCATATACTTTACAATAATGTTAAAAACATTCCCATATACTTTACAATAATGATAAAACATTCCCATATACTTTACAATAATGTTAAAACATTCCCATATACTTTACAATAATGATAAAACATTCCCATATACTTTACAATAATGTTAAAACATTCCCATATACTTTACAATAATGATAAAACATTCCCATATACTTTACAATAATGATAAAAACATTCCCATATACTTTACAATAATGATAAAACATTCCCATATACTTTACAATAATGATAAAAACATTCCCATATGTTGGGGCGCAGTGGTTAGTGAGCACGCCTCATGAATCAAGGCTATTCATCCAAACAGGTGAACTTCACCTGTGTATTTAAAGGGATACTTCATCCATTTGCATGAAGCTGTGTGTCATTACAAACATGGAAGTTTTCTTCATGTGATGTAATATGACGCTTTTTGCATCACATGAAGAAAACTTTCAAGCAAAGAAAAACATATTTTTCTGGTCTCAGGGCAAAATGAGGGCTGGACTCACGACCATTCAACACTACTACCATGTTTCTAATGATACACAGCTTCATGTAAATGGGTGAAGTATCCCTTTAAATACTCGTTTATATTTTTATTTAAAAAATCTAACGAATCTCAACATGGCAATAAATGTGCTCTCTGTTCCTGGGTGTGAAGACTCAGCTCTCTGTCTTCATTGATTTGACTGGTCATGCCCGTCAGTCACATACCGACCATAATCAAAGCTGAATGAGTTCAGGTGAGAGACTCCTGGACTGAACTACAGGTAGACTTTAGTCCTGTTGGACCTGTTAAATTGTAGTGGTGAAAGATGGTAAGTTATCTCCTCTCTCACCCTAAAACGATGAGATCCCCGTATTTGACGGGCTCCTTGTCGTCGAGGAAGACTCCGTCGTGGGGCTGAGAGCTGGAGCCCAGGGGGGGTGAGGGCTGGCTCTTATTGCAGGAAGGCCTCAGCTCCAGAGATGGGGGGGGACACAGCGCCTCTGAGCTACCCTCCAAAACCATGCCCACTGGCCTCAGCTGGGGCTCACTGCTGGGGGGGGGGGGGGGGGGGGGGGGGTCAGTCGATGAGTTACAAATGAAATAAACACAGCAATACGTGTGACAGGCAACCATTCACAACACAGTTAGGGTTAGGCTAACGCTGGCATTTGAACAAAGCAGAGGAACAACAGCCAAAGAAACATAACATTATTATAGTCATTTATTGTGACAAAATAGAATAGAAGTAATCTCCATGTGGCACTGCGGAGAAAGTGTTTGAAACCCTGATCCGAACATCTTCACAGAACCAAACTTACATCTGAAGCAATATTTCACACTTTGATTTCAGTTCATGGTATACTTTTAAAATGAACCACTTTATGTATTTATTCGTACAGAACACTGTGCTCACATCAAGTTAACACTGTGCTAACACTGTGCTAACATCGAGCTAACACTGTGCTCACATCAAGTTAACACTGTGCTAACACTGTGCTAACATCGAGCTAACACTGTGCTCACATCAAGTTAACACTGTGCTCACATCAAGTTAACACTGTGCTGACACTGTGCTAACATCGAGCTAACACTGTGTTCACATCAAGTTAACACTGTGCTAACACTGTGCTAACATCGAGCTAACACTGTGCTCACATCAAGTTAACACTGTGCTAACATCAAGCTAACACTGTGTTCACATCAAGTTAACACTGTGCTAACACTGTGCTAACATCGAGCTAACACTGTGCTCACATCAAGTTAACACTGTGCTAACACTGTGCTAACATCGAGCTAACACTGTGCTCACATCAAGTTAACACTTTGCTAACACTGTGCTCACAATAATTTAACACTGTGCTAACATCGAGCTAACACTGCTCACATCAAGTTAACACTTTGCTAACACTGTGCTCACAATAATTTAACACTGTGCTAACATCGAGCTAACACTGTGCTCACATCAAGTTAACACTGTGCTAACACTGTGCTAACATCGAGCTAACACTGTGTTCACATCAAGTTAACACTGTGCTAACACTGTGCTAACATCGAGCTAACACTGTGTTCACATCAAGTTAACACTGTGCTAACACTGTGCTAACATCGAGCTAACACTGTGCTCACATCAAGTTAACACTGTGCTAACATCGAGCTAACACTGTGCTCACATCAAGTTAACACTGAGCTAACACTGTGCTACCACTGCTCACAATAATTTAACACTGTGCTAACACTGTGCTAACATTGAGCTAACGCTGTGCTCACATCAAGTTAACACTGTGCTAACACTGTGCTAACATTGAGCTAACGCTGTGCTCACATCAAGTTAACACTGTGCTAACACTGTGCTAACATCGAGCTAGCACTGCGCTCACATCGAGCTAACACTGTGCTCACATCGAACACTACAAACAGTCAGTAACCAGATAACCATCAGCGGAGGGCTTCCTGTCGTCTTAAGTCACTGTATAGCCCCGTTTCCACCAAGCAGTTCGGTTCGTCTTGGTACGTCATGCATTTTTGCAGCATTTCCATGACTAAAGTCGGGAAAGATCCCCAAATTACCAACCTGTACTGTCCTACTTTTTAGGACCCTTCTGTTGGGAAACTAAGTATACTGAGCTGACCCTAAAAAGTGGAGCTTAACACTGCAGTCTGTTGATTAGTCCTGTACAACAGTAGCGTTAAAAGGCAAACACAACCCTGTCGTGTTTAAACAGTCGATTGTTTCTGTGTGTATTTGTCCTCGCCGCACACAGCCTTCTCTGAAACAAAGCTGGATTGAGTTCTTGTAATAGTCACATGACAGTGACAGAGGAGATGAACTGATGGATGTCTTCTTCAGTGGTTATATTTGTGTCACGTTTTTCTCCTTTGTTGAATTTATTAGCAGGTTAGCTGTTAGCGGTTAGCTGCTATCATGTGATGCTGATGTGGCTATCAACATCCAGCTGACATGCCGCCTACCAAATATGTCCCGAGTGGCTGTGCAAACACAAACAGGATCAGACTTTACTGAACCATACCGGACCGGACCGGACCGGACACACACACACAAACACACACACGCACACAGACACACATACAAAAACAGGCACACACACACACACACACACTGTGTTTAAGTCTATTATTAATCAGAGGTGGGTTGGACCTCCTACACTGTAAAACATGACAAAGCTTTGTTCTCCAGTAAGAGTGTTAGGTAATCATACTGATCATAACACTGACACACACACTTCCTGTGTCAGGTGTGTGTGTGCGTTTAAAATACACACTATGAGACAATAGTGGTGTCCCATTCCAGCGGCCACAGTCTTCGTCGGCTCCTTCGAATGCAGCCGAGAAATGCAGCCTTCCTTTCCCCGATTTTGGAGGCTTCAGCGGTTGGATCCTTTGCAGCCTTCCCTTCCCAAGATGCATTGCGCGCAAGGGACGTTCAACATTAATGTAAACAATGGCATCCTCAAACCCGACCTGCACAGCTGATAGGAATTTCACTTTTGAATGCAAGTATCGGGTTTTATTTCTTTCCAATAGTTCACGACATCATGTTTAAGAAGGAAGGCGACTCAAAAGCCTGATATTTGTTGATTCCTGCTCACTGATGTTGTGGGAGCCGAAACGTTAAAGCTGTAAGGTTAGCAATAAGTTAGATAATGTTAAACTAGCAACTCGACCTAACGTTTGTTGTCCAGCTGCAGGGGGAGGAGAGGGACAATCATGAGGAGCTGATGGAGTTAATCAAGGAGGACATGAAGTTTCAGAGAGAGGCAGAACCTTCGTTAAGTTTGCAGACGACTGTGGTGGGTTAGGGTTAGGACCCAGCATGCTCCTCTGACCATCGACGGTGCTGCAGTGGAGAGGGTGAGCAGCACCAAGTTCCTGGGTGTGCACATCTCTGAAGACCTGTCCTGGAGCCTGAACTCTGCATCACTGGCCAAAAAAGCTCACCAGCGCCTTTACTTCCTCCGCAAACTGAGGAGAGCGAGAGCCCCATCCTCCATCATGCACACATTCTACAGAGGCACCATTGAGAGCATCCTGTCCAGCTGCATCACCGTGTGGTATGGCGCCTGCACCGTGTCCTGCCGTAAGACTCTGCAGCGCATCGTGAGAGTAGCTGAGAAGATCATTGGTGTCTCTCTTCCCCCCTTCTGGACATTTACAACACACGTCTCACCCGCAAAGCCACCAGGAGTGCAGGTGACCCCACCCACCCGTCTCACAGCCTCTTCAGCCTGCTGCCATCTGGGAAGAGACTGCAGAGTCTCCGTGCTCGAACCAGCAGGCTCAAGAACAGTTTATTCCACCAGGCAGTCAGGAGACTCAACTCCCTCCCTGCTCTCCCCCCCACTCGTCCCCTCAGCCCTCCTCCCCCCTCTGCCTCCTTCCCCCCTCTGCCCTCCTCCCCCCCTCTGCCCTCCTCCCCCCTCTGCCCTCCTCCCCCCTCTGCCTCCTTCCCCCCTCTGCCCTCCTCCCCCCTCTGCCTCCTTCCCCCCTCTGCCTCCTTCCCCCCTCTGCCCTCCTCCCCCCTCTGCCCTCCTCCCCCCTCTGCCTCCTTCCCCCCTCTGCCTCCTTCCCCCCTCTGCCCTCCTCCCCCCTCTGCCTCCTTCCCCCCTCTGCCTCCTTCCCCCCTCTGCCCTCCTCCCCCCTCTGCCTCCTTCCCCCCTCTGCCTCCTTCCCCCCTCTGCCCTCCTCCCCCCTCTGCCTCCTTCCCCCCTCTGCCTCCTTCCCCCCTCTGCCCTCCTCCCCCCTCTGCCCTCCTTCCCCCTCTGCCCTCCTCCCCCCTCTGCCTCCTTCCCCCCTCTGCCCTCCTCCCCCCTCTGCCTCCCTCCCCCCTCTGCCTCCACCCCCCGCGTGCTCCACTAATTCACGCACCCTAAAAAACTCTGCACAGCCGTTTTATTGTTTATGCTATTTGCACTATTTGCACCTTTCAACACACTACCTCACTTTGTAACTTCATCTGCACTCTGTTTATATTGTTAATACTTTAATTTATCTACATTCTACCTCATGGTGAAATACTCACAGGTGCCCTTGTCTGTCGATTGTCTGTCGATTGTCTGTCGTTCGTTATTTGTTGTCCAAATGTCTTTAGTTAAGTTATCTGTTATATAGTATTGTTTTTTATTGCCACTTTTTTAGTGCTCTTTTTATGCACTGCAGGTTTCATCTGTGCTGTTTAACATGTTTGACTAATAAAGAACCTTGAGAAGAGAAGAGGGCTCAGGAGAGCAAGGCTCACATGGTGAGGATTTTTCCCTGCTTAAACGATGAATTGGAAAATAATGAAAATAAAATATTTGATTTGTTATTTTAATATACTTTTTAATGAATTCAAATCCTTTCAATGTAATTCAGATATAAACAGTTTCTATTATCTGTCTCGAGATAACACCTGTTATGAATTGACGCTATACAAATAAAGATTGATTGATTGATTATATTATTGTTTTCATGCTGCAGCTCCTGGAACACCTTAGAGAGCCGAAAATAACCAGTCTCAATATTTTAAATGATAAATAAATAAAAGGATGTGACTGGATCTACAGAAAGCTACAGTCCCAGTGAGGTATCAAGGAGCCGCTGCTCGTAGTTTCAGGAAAACAAAGTAAGAATATCAGAAATACAGAAGGAGATATGAAGCATCAGCGCTTTCACTTCATCCATTCTTCATCGCTTCCATCATGTTTACTAAAATACCTGCAGTTAGTCTGACAGGGAAACTTTCTGATGGAATTAAGGAAAAAGGACCAAATGACCCTGATGGTTGTATCAGTATGAAGAATATTATTCTTTCTATTGTTTCTATGTTTGGCTGCTCGTTGTCTGTCTGAAACTCTGTTTTTGTGTTGCTGCTTGTTATGTCCTTTTAATCTCATTGAGTTTCTCTTCCTGGTTAAATAAAGGTTATAAATTATAAATAAATAAATTATTGTATCCCTGTTTCACAGTATTATACTGTCCAAAACGTAATCTCTATTGTGTTAATTATCAACATAAACTAGTATAGCTGTAATGAAAACAACCAGCAGAATTTAAATTAACTTGGATTTCTTAACAAAAAAACAGAAGTAAAATGTATATATAATATTTAACATTAATAATCTGATATTTACATTTGATTTTAATTGAAAAAAGTTGAAAAAGTTTTTTCTGCAGGACAAATATGGCTGCTAATCAGGGTTGCTAGGAGACCGAACATTTAGTGACGCAAGTAGGAAGACCAGACCGTCTCATTTCGGAGACCACTCGGTTCAGCCTTCGCGGTCCACGGAGGACGTGGCGACTAGACTTCGCCCTCCGAAGGCTGCGGTCACTGGAATGGGACACAGCTTCTATGATTCAGGTAGTTGACCTAATGAGGGGTCTTAACTCACATTAAGAGTTCTTCATTAGAGCCACGAATTTAGGACATTTTTTAAATTCAGATTAATCACGTCTTTTATTGCACGTTTAAATTTCCTTTATTTCAAGTTTAAGACTTGCTAGGCTTTTATTTTGAAGGTTTGTCCTGTCTTAAGCTGAAAGTAATTTACTTGCTGTTTGCTTTTATTGTGAAATAAACTAAGGACCTTGCTGTAGAGTGAAGGTTTGGACAGGAAGTTAAACACAGAAACAGGAAGTGGCGAGGGATCCCAAAGTGAGGTCAAACAGCTCAAAGGAACGGAAACAAAGGTCAACATGTGATGTCATCAGGTGGATCTGACTTTGAACTGGTCAGCTGAGACTACAGGGAGACACTGAGGACCACTATCTACAGAGAGACTGAAGGGACAAAATAAATACAGAGACACTGAGGACCACTATCTACAGAGAGACTGAAGGGACACAATAAATACAGAGACACACTGAGGACCACTATCTACAGAGAGACTGAAGGGACAAAATAAATACAGAGACACTGAGGACCACTATCTACAGAGAGACTGAAGGGACAAAATAAATACAGAGACACACTGAGGACCACTATCTACAGAGAGACTGAAGGGACAAAATAAATACAGAGACACACTGAGGACCACTATCTACAGAGAGACAGAAGGGACAAAATAAATACAGAGAGACACTGAGGACCACTATTTACAGAGAGACTGAAGGGACACAATAAATACAGAGACACACTGAGGACCACTATCTACAGAGAGACTGAAGGGACAAAATAAATACAGAGACACACTGAGGACCACTATCTACAGAGAGACTGAAGGGACAAAATAAATACAGAGACACACCGAGGACCACTATCTACAGAGAGACTGAAGGGACAAAATAAATACAGAGACACACTGAGGACCACTATCTACAGAGAGACTGAAGGGACAAAATAAATACAGAGACACACTGAGGACCACTATCTACAGAGAGACTGAAGGGACAAAATAAATACAGAGACACTGAGGACCACTATCTACAGAGAGACTGAAGGGACAAAATAAATACAGAGACACACTGAGGACCACTATCTACAGAGAGACTGAAGGGACAAAATAAAGACAGGGTTAGGGTTTGTCAGTCTGTTAATCGTCTGACAGTTGATCTTTAAAAAACATGCCATGACAGGATTTAGACAGGAAGGGGGGATGGGTGGGTTTGAAGGTCAAGGAGAGGTGACCACAGAGATTAGAGGAGAGCAAGACAACACTCACTTATAGAATATGGTGTTTGTGTGTGTGTGTGTGTGTGTGTGGTTGTGTGTGTGATTGAGCATGCTCAGATAAGGCTGTGTTACAGGATATATTGTTTATCATCATTACTATAAATCACTGAGTGTGTTTATATGGACTTGAGTATCCCGGTTTGGATTGGGGTTTTAAGTATCCCGTTTTTTGTATATGTGCATATAAACATCTATCCTGATTTCAGAAACACGATTTTGATCCCTGAAGAGCTCGGACAGAAAACAGGATACTGTGGCATGAATACGTCTTACCAAGGTGCAGACTTACCCAACATGACGGCGGCAACAAGAGCATCTTATTCTGGAGAGAGAAATACGTTTTGTGTTTCGCTAATAAAACATGAAATATAATTGAAGGTAAGCTATAATAAAGACCACACATAGGCAAAATAAATACAGCCCGATGGACTGAGTTTGTTTTGGATGAGCGAGCGGCTGCATTGGCGGATGTCTTCCTTCTTTTTCTTAAAAGAGACTAAAAAAGACAATTTCAACTTTCACAGATCATATTTCGTTTGTTTGAGACTTTTAGTTTATTTTGGATTCATAAAGGGATAAATTAAAGGGACAATGTTTTCATGTTTCTTAGATTCTGCAGTTTGTGTTAAACATGATGTGTCATCAGAAACTGGATACTATCATTGATCATGTATACAGGGATATGAAGAACCAGATTTCATGTAAATGTCATATCCTGTATATGATCAAAATCGAGATAAGGCTCATAAACGGGAAACTCAAGTCCATGTAAACCCAAAACTGAGAACAGAGTTTTGGTCACTGTAAACAAATTCTTTGAAAAACGCATTCCAAGGTGGAGATTTTTAAAAAACTACGTTCATGTGAACAGTAAAAACTTTCTGTAATAGGGGCCCTACAGAGGGGGGAGACGACTGTGTGCCGCGAAGAAAAATAAACAGACGTAAACAATCAAAAACAATCAACTGTGTATTTAAACACGCCGGCGTTTTGTTCGCCACTGTCGATTCTTTCGACCAATCAACAGACTGCAGTGTAGCAAAAAAAAAAGGAAAATAATAATATGAAAACTGTAGCTTATTATACTTCTGACCTTCAAACTGACTATAAAAACTCCTGTTTCTTCTCTGAACTGAATGTGACTCTTTCATGGAGTCAATATAACAGTTTGAGAAGTTATGGAACGGAGACATTAAACATTATTATAAAAATACAATTCAACGCCATCGAAAATAATGTTAATTGTGAATCTTCAGCTAAAATGTTCCGGAGCTTTCTTCAGTCTCTGTTGAAGGATATCAGTGAAAAATAATCAATAACTTAATGGACTATAGTCTCATGTAAACTCATGATGGACTCATGAAGTGTCCTCCCCCCTCTCCATCAGCTCCACAATCGAAGGATTTGATTGGTCAGTGGGCGGAGATTTTCACAGGTTGATCGCTTATCTTCAACTTCAACCTGCTCCGGAGCAGGTTATGGTTTGGGCTCCAATCCTGCTTTGTAGTTCAGACCCCTGTTGGTGGTACCTACAGTCTGTAAGGGTCTGATTTACTAAGATCTCACTTAAAGAGGACTAAACTGTGCTCACTGCAGAAGTGTGCACGTTTGTCTTGATTTATCAAGAACATGTGTGTGTGTGTGTGTGTGTGTGTGTGTGTGTGTGTGTGTGTGTGTGTGTGTGTGTGTGAATGACGTCAGGTGATAACCTTGAGGAGGCGTCTGTCAGGTTCTACTGGTTTACATCACAGAGAGTCTGGAGGGAAAGCTGGACGACTGCAGGAGCAACCAGTGTGTACTGGTGCGCAGTGTGTGTGTGTGTGTGTGTGTGTGAGTGTGTACTGATGCTCAGTGTGTGTGTGTGAGTGTGTGCGTGTGTGTGTGTGTGTGTGTACTGGTGCTCAGTGTGTGTGTGTGTGTGTGTGTGTGTGTGTACTGGTGCTCAGTGTGTGTGTGTGTGTGAGTGTGTGTGTGTGTGTGTGTGTGTGTGTACTGGTGCTCAGTGTGTGTGTGTGTGAGTGTGTGTGTGTGTGTGTGTGTGTGTGTGTGTGTACTGGTGCTCAGTGTGTGTGTGTGAGTGTGTACTGATGCTCAGTGTGTGTGTGTGAGTGTGTGTACTGGTGCTCAGTGTGTGTGTGTGTGTGTGTGTGTGTGTGTACTGGTGCTCAGTGTGTGTGTGTGTGTGTGTGTGTGTGTGTACTGGTGCTCAGTGTGTGTGTGTGTGTGTGTGTTTGTGTGTGTGTGTGTACTGGTGCTCAGTGTGTGTGTGTGTGAGTGTGTGTGTGTGTGTGTGTGTGTGTGTACTGGTGCTCAGTGTGTGTGTGTGTGTGTGAGTGTGTGTGTGTGTGTGTGTGAGTGTGTGTGTGTGTGTGTGTGTGTACTGGTGCTCAGTGTGTGTGTGTGTGTGTGTGTGTGTGTGTACTGGTGCTCAGTGTGTGTGTGTGTGAGTGTGTGTGTGTGTGTGTGTGTGTGTACTGGTGCTCAGTGTGTGTGTGTGTGTGTGAGTGTGTGTGTGTGTGTGTGTGAGTGTGTGTGTGTGTGTGTGTGTGTACTGGTGCTCAGTGTGTGTGTGTGTGTGTGTGTGTGTGTGTACTGGTGCTCAGTGTGTGTGTGTGTGTGTGTGTGTGTGTGTGTGTGTGAGGCCACTCGTGCACCAGAAGCTGGTCAGCTCTGTGTTTGATCGGACATAAATCTCATGGTAACAAGTACTGAAGTTGGGATACAAGCATGATGAGCCCCCCGTTCAAGCGTCCCACAGCGCAGCAGCAGCGGGGGGGGGGGGGCAGCAGGGGAGGGGGGGGGGGGGGCTGTAGAGTGAAGAGACGAGCGTGCTCTGGAGAAGCAGCAGAGACTTGTAAGCAGAGAAAATGAAATGTTTAAAATGTTGGTGAGAAGAAGGAAACAGGACGACATCATGTCAATGTGTCAATTCTTTAGAACAGACGCTGTGAATGTTCACAGTTTAATCAGGACGTTTCTTTAAACTATTATTGAAACAAGATACTAAATAAAATCATCCCATTGATGTTTCTGTCATGGAAACATGTGAACACGTCTTTTATTGATCCTATGTCTCCTCCTACCTGCAGCCTGCAGTGTGTCTCACTGTGTGTACTAACTTACCTTCTTTACATTTTCTCCTCTCAGTATTTGACACTCTGAGACAGAAACACCTCGTTTTAAATATTCATTAATACAAACGTACTAAAGGAACAGTACGTGTTGTTTAGCTCATATAAAGACTCAGTCCTCACTGCACGCTGTTAGAACATCAGATAACACAGTTTATGCTGCTGGGATCACGTCTGCACACGTTTTAATACACACTAACATTTAGTAAATCAGTCCCTACATGTACTACAGGAGGTAGAGTCTGCAGTTATCAGACCTGCTGGTACCTACAGTCTCTAAACTACAGGAGGTAGAGTCTGCAGTTATCAGACCTGCTGGTACCTACAGTCTCTAAACTACAGGAGGTAGAGTCTGCAGTTATCAGACCTGCTGGTACCTACAGTCTCTAAACTACAGGAGGTAGAGTCTGCAGTTATCAGACCTGCTGGTACCTACAGTCTCTAAACTACAGGAGGTAGAGTCTGCAGTTATCAGACCTGATCTTTACTTTGGTGCAAAGCCTTAGGCTGATGGCTAGTCCACCTCACTTAAAAGACACTGAGTTCAATTCTAGAGAAAATGAATAAGCTTCTCATTAACATTAACATTAGACTCTAGATCATGTGTGTTGTGAGGGCTTTTGCTTTTCTGCTACTTAAACAATGTTTAATGGATTTTAAATGAATTTGTCAATTGGAGCAGGTCTTGAAAGCTGGGTTGTTATTCCTGCTCTGTCTCTGTTGTTATTCCTGCTCTGTATCTGTTGTTATTCCTGCTCTGTCTCTGTTGTTATTCCTGCTCTGTCTCTGTTGTTATTCCTGCTCTGTATCTGTTGTTATTCCTGCTCTGTCTCTGTTGTTATTCCTGCTCTGTATCTGTTGTTATTCCTGCTCTGTATCTGTTGTTATTCCTGCTCTGTCTCTGTTGTTATTCCTGCTCTGTATCTGTTGTTATTCCTGCTCTGTCTCTGTTGTTATTCCTGCTCTGTATCTGTTGTTATTCCTGCTCTGTCTCTGTTGTTATTCCTGCTCTGTATCTGTTGTTATTCCTGCTCTGTATCTGTTGTTATTCCTGCTCTGTATCTGTTGTTATTCCTGCTCTGTCTCTGTTGTTATTCCTGCTCTGTCTGTTGTTATTCCTGCTCTGTCTCTGTTGTTATTCCTGCTCTGTCTCTGTTGTTATTCCTGCTCTGTCTCTGTTGTTATTCCTGCTCTGTATCTGTTGTTATTCCTGCTCTGTATCTGTTGTTATTCCTGCTCTGTATCTGTTGTTATTCCTGCTCTGTCTCTGTTGTTATTCCTGCTCTGTATCTGTTGTTATTCCTGCTCTGTCTCTGTTGTTATTCCTGCTCTGTATCTGTTGTTATTCCTGCTCTGTCTCTGTTGTTATTCCTGCTCTGTATCTGTTGTTATTCCTGCTCTGTCTCTGTTGTTATTCCTGCTCTGTATCTGTTGTTATTCCTGCTCTGTCTCTGTTGTTATTCCTGCTCTGTCTGTTGTTATTCCTGCTCTGTCTCTGTTGTTCTTCCTGCTCTGTCTCTGTTGTTATTCCTGCTCTGTCTCTGTTGTTATTCCTGCTCTGTATCTGTTGTTATTCCTGCTCTGTCTCTGTTGTTATTCCTGCTCTGTATCTGTTGTTATTCCTGCTCTGTCTCTGTTGTTATTCCTGCTCTGTATCTGTTGTTATTCCTGCTCTGTCTCTGTTGTTATTCCTGCTCTGTATCTGTTGTTATTCCTGCTCTGTCTGTTGTTATTCCTGCTCTGTATCTGTTGTTATTCCTGCTCTGTCTCTGTTGTTATTCCTGTTCTCTCAGCTGAGATATGAGGACATTGATGACGTCCAAAATTTGAGTGTCCAGAAAAATAATTGTTTTTAAAAAGACAAAATTCCACAAACACGCAGGAACACAGAGACACACACACACACAGACACACACACACACACACACACACACACAGAGACACACACACACACACACACACACACACACACACACACAGACACAGAGAAATGTAAATTGAGGGTTTTACATGAATTATATCATATTTAATTTAATCTGCATTACTGACACCTATGTGACGTCACTGAGAGACATCAAATCACTTCACGATTAATCAGATGATTTAAGGAGAGAAATCCACACGTTAAAGGTGACTCTCACCTCCATCACTCACACACACACACACACACACACGCACACACTGCATTACCAGCCGATCGTCGCTAAAGGAGGTCTGGCAGGTCTGCGTGTAATCCGTCTTTTGGAGTGTTAATCCAGGTTCTGTTCGCGGCCTGGTCTGATTGAAGAGGGAGAAGAGCAGAGAGGAGGAGGAAGAGGAGGAGGAGTATAGAGCATCAGCAGCGCGAGCCTCTCCTCCGCTCATGGTACACTGGAGACCGAGAGACGTTCACTGCTGTTCTGAAAACTCAGCATCGTGACACGCCTCTGTCTCGCTATTATTCATTCCTGTGTGTGTGTGTGTGTGTGTGTATGCATGTGTGTGTGTGTGTGTGTGTATGTGTGTGTGTGTGTGTATGTGTCTGCGTGCGTGTATGTGCTCTTTAGAAATAGAGATACATTTACGTGAACATTGTGTTGCCTTTAGGTGTCCTGGAAAATCTGAGGTTTGGTGATTTTAACAACCTGTTCAGTCTCTAAATGCATCGAATCCAGATGTGGCGCCATCTAGCGACAGCTATTAAAATAACACCAAAACAGTTTGGGTCTTTTTCAAACCACCCACTCCCCCTCTCCCAACCCTAACCCCTCCGTTTGCACATCCAGAGATATTTAATATCGTCACACAGGTGTTACAGTTTTTTCCAATTGCTAACACAAATGTAGATGTAATGTCTACAAACCATAAACTGCCCTATCACTCCCAAACTACCCTCCTGACCATAACCCATATTAGTCTTTAATTAGCCCTTTAATTGTTGATATTTATTATTACATTGTACAGAGAGAGTGCAGTCTACTGAAGTTAGATTCCTTGTGTGTTAAACAAACCTGGACAATAAAACTGATTCAGTTATTTATTGTTCAGTGTTTTATATTTACAGGCTCTGTTGCAGAAACTAACGAATATTAAATCATGAACTTCTCACTGTTCATAATCATTTCTTATTTTCTAAAGTCTCCTTGTGTGTGTGTTCATTAAGAAAACCTCAGAGTCAGAATCGGGTTTTATTGCAATATTACACAGATTTAACAACGTAAATCAAACAGAATTTAAATAATAAAAACATAAGAAGTACATTAGAAATATATAAAATAGAATTTAAACAATATCAAATATAAAACATAAAGTAAAAAACACAAAATGTAAAAAAAGTGATATATATATATGTTGTTTTAAATACAAATATTGTTGTAGTTGTTTTACATATAATTATTGTTTGTTGATTTAAATATTGTTGTTGTTGTTGTTTTATTATTGTGTTTGTTGTTCATTAAAAAGTATAAAAAGCTGTCAACATGAGGACTTCTCACACGCTCGCTTCTCTTTTTGGAACCGTGACTTCAAGTTCACATTTTCTCCACCATGTGGCGCTGTTTACAAATCACCGTAGAAGAAGGAAAGAGGCGCGCACTTGTGATGACGTGTTTCCCGTGCGACGCATTGTTTAGCTCTGCAGCTAGCGCCGTTAGCTGTGTGTGGTTGTGGGGGTCTGATGGTCGCACCTGGTCCCGCTGCTCCCTAATGTTAGTCTGAGTCTTACCTGGACGACGTCATGACGCAGGAGGAGGACGAAGAGCAGAAAGTGTGCCGCGTGTCCGTGCTCACCTGTCTGCTGCTCGCGTGCGCATACGTGGGGAGTCTGTACGTGTGGAGGAGTCACCTGCCCAGGTAACACACACACACCTGATCCTGGGGTCTGTAGGTATGGAGGACTCGCCTGTCTGGTCTCAATACCGGGGTCTCTGTGTGATCCGGTTCGGCTGATAAACTGGGGCCTGAAACTGGCGTACGCTATTTCCTACTCAAAATCTGTGACGTAAACAAACGTTTCTTGTTCCTGCAGCCAGGTCGCTTTGGTTTGTTTTCTTCATGTTATGAAGTTAACTCCGCCCCTTTGTTCATGACCATCTGATGATTCTGTAAGCTTATATGAAGTTAACTCCGCCCCTTTGTTCATGACCATCTGATGATTCCGTAAGGTTATATGAAGTTAACTCCGCCCCTTTGTTCATGACCATCTGATGATTCTGTAAGCTTATATGAAGTTAACTCCGCCCCTTTGTTTATGACCATCTGATGATTCTGTAAGCTTATATGAAGTTAACTCCGCCCCTTTGTTCATGACCATCTAATGATTCTGTAAGCTTATATGAAGTTAACTCCGCCCCTTTGTTCATGACCATCTGATGATTCTGTAAGGTTATATGAAGTTAACTCCGCCCCTTTGTTTATGACCATCTGATGATTCTGTAAGCTTATATGAAGTTAACTCCGCCCCTTTGTTTATGACCATCTGATGATTCTGTAAGCTTATATGAAGTTAACTCCGCCCCTTTGTTCATGACCATCTAATGATTCTGTAAGCTTATATGAAGTTAACTCCGCCCCTTTGTTCATGACCATCTGATGATTCTGTAAGGTTATATGAAGTTAACTCCGCCCCTTTGTTTATGACCATCTGATGATTCTGTAAGGTTATATGAAGTTAACTCCGCCCCTTTGTTTATGACCATCTGATGATTCTGTAAGCTTATATGAAGTTAACTCCGCCCCTTTGTTTATGACCATCTGATGATTCTGTAAGGTTATATGAAGTTAACTCCGCCCCTTTGTTCATGACCATCTAATGATTCTGTAAGGTTATATGAAGTTAACTCCGCCCCTTTGTTTATGACCATCTGATGATTCTGTAAGGTTATATGAAGTTAACTCCGCCCCTTTGTTTATGACCATCTGATGATTCTGTAAGGTTATATTAAGTTAACTCCGCCCCTTTGTTCATGACCATCTGATGATTCTGTAAGGTTATATGAAGTTAACTCCGCCCCTTTGTTTATGACCATCTGATGATTCTGTAAGGTTATATGAAGTTAACTCCGCCCCTTTGTTTATGACCATCTGATGATTCTGTAAGGTTATATGAAGTTAACTCCGCCCCTTTGTTCATGACCATCTGATGATTCTGTAAGGTTATATGAAGTTAACTCCGCCCCTTTGTTCATGACCATCTGATGATTCTGTAAGGTTATATGAAGTTAACTCCGCCCCTTTGTTTATGACCATCTGATGATTCTGTAAGGTTATATGAAGTTAACTCCGCCCCTTTGTTTATGACCATCTGATGATTCTGTAAGGTTATATGAAGTTAACTCCGCCCCTTTGTTTATGACCATCTGATGATTCTGTAAGGTTATATGAAGTTAACTCCGCCCCTTTGTTTATGACCATCTGATGATTCTGTAAGGTTATATGAAGTTAACTCCGCCCCTTTGTTTATGACCATCTGATGATTCTGTAAGGTTATATGAAGTTAACTCCGCCCCTTTGTTTATGACCATCTGATGATTCTGTAAGGTTATATGAAGTTAACTCCGCCCCTTTGTTCATTGGCCTTTCTTGCTGTTTTCAGGGATCATCCGACTGTGATAAAAAGACGTTTCACCAGCGTCCTGATCGTGTCTGCACTTTCTCCTGTGTTTGTGTGGACGTGGAGAGAGCTCACAGGGATCACAGTGAGTCTCACACACACACACACACACACACACACACACACACACAGGTGGGGGCCTCGGGGTCCTGGAGGTGTACAGGTGGGGGCCTTAGGGTCCTGGAGGTGTACAGGTGGGGGCCTTAGGGTCCTGGAGGTGTACAGGTGGGGGCCTTACGGTCCTGGAGGTGTACAGGTGGGGGCCTTAGGGTCCTGGAGGTGTACAGGTGGGGGCCTTAGGGTCCTGGAGGTGTACAGGTGGGGGCCTCAGGGTCCTGGAGGTGTACAGGTGGGGGCTTTAGGGTCCTGGAGGTGTACAGGTGGGGGCATCAGGGTCCTGGAGGTGTACAGGTGGGGGCCTCAGGGTCCTGGAGGTGTACAGGTGGGGGCCTCAGGCAGTTTTTGCTGCACCAGGTCTCTGGATGGTCTCTGGATGGTCAGCCTCCCACCTGTAGACAGACTCCGCCCCCCCAGAGATGAGTCCAGTGAGGAGCTTGGCAGACTAGTGCTTGGAGCTGTTAGTGTGCAGGGAGGAGAGGAGGACGCAGTCTTGAGGGGAGTCAGTGCTGATGGTCCTGCGGTCCCAGACCTGCTGCCTCCTGTCAGACAGGAAGTCTGTGATCCACCTGCAGGAGGATCAGGCATGTTCAGCTGAGAGAGCTGGTCCTGCACCAGGGCCGGATTATTGTGTTAAAAGCAGAGCTGAAATCCACAAACGGTATCCTGATGTAGGTTTCTGCTGAGTCCAGATGCTTCAGGATGGAGTGGAGGGTTGAACTATAGGGGGTCCAGCAGAGGGTCTGTGATGTCACAGAGGTGTGAAAGTATTCCTTGAAATCCAGTTTACCAACATACTAAATGAACTAATTCCTGACTGTCTCCCTGTCCCCACTGTCCTGGTGGTCCCTGAGGTATCTGAGCCTAGCAAAGTGTCCAGCACACAGGGGGACCTGAGTGCTCCTGGTTCATCCCTGCCAATTCTCACTTGTACCTCCAGAGCATCATCTGAGGGTTAGGGTTAGGGGGGTCAAGGACAGCAGCAAAGATGGATGGTCTCTGAAGGCAGACTCACACTTCGCCTGGAGTCCGTCAGAGTCCGTCAGCTGTTCTGCAGAGATCTGGGTTGAGTTCACAGCAGACTCTCTGTGGAGGTAGAACAGAGCTGGTAACATAGGCCTGTTCAAAAGGCCTGAGGACCTGTTCCAGTTAGTCCAGTAAAGTCCACAGGTGATGTTTCAGATCCAGGTGCTGGTGGTCAGGGTCAGGGCCTTAGTGATATGTTGGATGTGGTCTTTTTACCATGATGTCACTGATCCAAACACAAGCTTCCCTCAGACTGACTGTAGCGTTCACTAAATGGTAAAAGGGGCGGGGCATATCCGAGTACAAAGCAGAAAAGTTGACCAATTACGAGAGAGCAGATCTTTTTGTAATGGAGAATAAAGAAGTCACTCATTTTGATATATTATTGTAAAGCTTTATTGTTGGTAGTGACGGGGACAGAGTCAGAAATCAGGGAAGGAGGCCACAGGCTGGACTCGAACCCGGGCTGCCTGTGTTTAGGACTATGGCTGGATCCCAAGTCCCTTATTTCCACCGAGTGTCCTCCGAGTTGTCTCCTCCACTTGCGTCTAAGCCCCGCCCACCAGAGATGCACGGAGGAAACGAAGCCGAGGAGAGAGGACCGAGGAAATCAGCTTTAAGACACATGAGACGTCGTTTCCTCGACAGCGTCACATGACGCCACATCAGCTGATCACGTTCAGCTGTCAATCAGCCGAACAGCTGTTTATGTCCACACACACACACACACACACACACACACACACACACACTGTATTATCTCTAATCAATCACACACACACTGTATTATTTCTAATCAATCACACACACACTGTATTATTTCTAATCAATCACACGCACTGTATTATTTCTAATCAATCACACACACACTATTATTTCTAATCAAACACACACACTGTATTATTTCTAATCAATCACACACACACTGTATTATTTCTAATCAAACACACACACTGTATCATTTCTAATCAATCACACACACTGTATTATTTCTAATCAAACACACACACACTATTATTTCTAATCAAACACACACACTATTATTTCTAATCAAACACACACACTGTATTATTACTAATCAAACACACACTGTATTATTTCTAATCAAACACACACACTGTATCATTTCTAATCAATCACACACACTGTATTATTTCTAATCAAACACACACACTGTATTATTTCTAATCAAACACACACACTATTATTTCTAATCAAACACACACACTATTATTTCTAATCAAACACACACACTGTATTATTTCTAATCAAACACACACACTGTATCATTTGTAATCAAACACACACTGTATTATTTCTAATCAAACACACACTGTATTATTTCTAATCAAACACACACTGTATTATTTCTAATCAAACACACACACACTATTATTTCTAATCAAACACGCACACTGTATTATTTCTAATCAAACACACACTGTATTATTTCTAATCAAACACACACTGTATTATTTCTAATCAAACACACACACTGTATTATTTCTAATCAAACACACACACACACTGTATTATTATAATCAAACACACACACTGTATTATTACTAATCAAACACACACACACACACACTGTAATATTATAATCAAACACACACACTGTATTATTATAATCAAACACACACACTGTATTATTATAATCAAACACACACACTGTATTATTATAATCAAACACACACACTGTGTTATTATAATCAAGCACACACACTGTATTATTATAATCAAACACACACACTGTATTATTACTAATCAAACACACACACACTGTATTATTATAATCAAACACACACACTGTGTTATTATAATCAAACACACACACTGTATTATTATAATCAAACACACACACACTGTATTATTATAATCAAACACACACACACTGTATTATTTCTAATCAAACACACACACACTGTATTATTTCTAATCAAACACACACACACACTGTATTATCATAATCAAACACACACACTGTATTATTATAATCAAACACACACACACTGTATTATTTCTAATCAAACACACACACTGTATTATTATAATCAAACACACACACACTGTATTATTTCTAATCAAACACACACACTGTATTATTTCTAATCAAACACACACACACACTGTATTATCATAATCAAACACACACACACTGTATTATCATAATCAAACACACACACACTGTATTATTATAATCAAACACACACACTGTATTATTTCTAATCAAACACACACACTGTATTATTATAATCAAACACACACACACACTGTATTATCATAATCAAACACACACACACTGTATTATTATAATCAAACACACACACACTGTATTATTTCTAATCAAACACACACACTGTATTATTATAATCAAACACACACACACTGTATTATTTCTAATCAAACACACACACACTGTATTATTTCTAATCAAACACACACACACACTGTATTATCATAATCAAACACACACACACTGTATTATTATAATCAAACACACACACACTGTATTATTTCTAATCAAACACACACACACACACACACTGTATTATTATAATCAAACACACACACACTGTATTATTTCTAACCAAACACACACACTGTATTATTTCTAATCAAACACACACACACACTGTATTATTTATAATCAAACACACACACGCACACACACACTGTATTATTATAATCAAACACACACACACACACTGTATTATTTATAATCACACACACACACTGTATTATTTCTAATCAAACACACACTGTATTATTTCTAATCAATCACACACACACTATTATTTCTAATCAAACACACACACTGTATTATTTCTAATCAAACACACACACTGTATTATTTCTAATCAAACACACACACACACACACACTGTATTATTACTAATCAAACACACACACTGTATTATTTCTAATCAAACACACACACACTGTATTATTACTAATCAAACACACACACTGTATTATTTCTAATCACACACACACTGTATTATTTCTAATCAAACACACACTGTATTATTTCTAATCAAACAAACACACTGTATTATTTCTAATCACACACACACTGTATTATTTCTAATCAAACACACTGTATTATTTCTAATCAAACACACTGTATTATTTCTAATCAAACACACACTGTATTATTTCTAATCAAACACACACACACTGTATTATTTCTAATCAAACACACACACACTGTATTATTTCTAATCAAACACACACTGTATTATTTCTAATCAAACACACACACACTGTATTATTTCTAATCAAACACACACACACTGTATTATTTCTAATCAAACACACACACTGTATTATTTCTAATCAAACACACACACACACACTGTATTATTACTAATCAAACACACACACTGTATTATTACTAATCAAACACACACACTGTATTATTACTAATCAAACACACACACTGTATTATTACTAATCAAACACACACACTGTATTATTACTAATCAAACACACTGTATTATTTCTAATCAAACACACACACTGTATTATTTCTAATCAAACACAGTTACAGTGCTTCTTGATAACAAACACCTGAAGAACAACCTGCAGTCTGTTTCAAACCTAAAGGACAGTTTCTACTGACTCAAAGATTTCATTTTGAATTGTCTATAATTATTGATTATTATTAATCAGTTTGGACTGAACCTAGCCTGTATTTAGACAACCAACTCTGTATTTTATAAACACAGATATTTATGTGTCAGGATACTGAAAATGATTGATTAGAATCTAAATGATGAAACTTTGTGAAGATCAATAAGTGAGAATATAAAACGGACTCCTCTTCATCAAACTGTCATCATCATCATCATCAGACATTCAAACAGTGTGAGGGATCAGACCTTCATCATCATCATCATCATCAGACATTCAAACAGTGTGAGGGATCAGACCTTCATCATCATCATCATCATCATCAGACATTCAAACAGTGTGAGGGATCAGACCTTCATCATCATCATCAGACATTCAGACAGTGTGAGGGATCAGACCTTCATCATCATCATCATCATCAGACATTCAAACAGTGTGAGGGATCAGACCTTCATCATCCTCATCAGACATTCAAACAGTGTGAGGGATCAGACCTTCATCATCATCATCATCATCATCAGACATTCAAACAGTGTGAGGGATCAGACCTTCATCATCATCATCAGACATTCAAACAGTGTGAGGGATCAGACCTTCATCATCATCATCAGACATTCAAACAGTGTGAGGGATCAGACCTTCATCATCATCATCAGACATTCAAACAGTGTGAGGGATCAGACCTTCATCATCATCATCATCATCAGACATTCAAACAGTCTGAGGGATCAGACCTTCATCATCATCATCATCAGACATTCAGACAGTGTGAGGGATCAGACCTTCATCATCATCATCATCAGACATTCAAACAGTGTGAGGGATCAGACCTTCATCATCATCATCATCATCAGACATTCAGACAGTGTGAGGGATCAGACCTTCATCATCATCATCAGACATTCAAACAGTGTGAGGGATCAGACCTTCATCATCATCATCATCATCAGACATTCAAACAGTGTGAGGGATCAGACCTTCATCATCATCATCATCATCATCAGACATTCAAACAGTCTGAGGGATCAGACCTTCATCATCATCATCATCATCATCAGACATTCAAACAGTGTGAGTGATCAGACCTTCATCATCATCATCATCATCATCAGACATTCAAACAGTGTGAGGGATCAGACCTTCATCATCATCATCATCATCATCAGACATTCAAACAGTGTGAGGGATCAGACCTTCATCATCATCATCATCATCAGACATTCAAACAGTGTGAGGGATCAGACCTTCATCATCATCATCAGACATTCAAACAGTGTGAGGGATCAGACCTTCATCATCATCATCAGACATTCAAACAGTGTGAGGGATCAGACCTTCATCATCATCATCATCAGACATTCAAACAGTCTGAGGGATCAGACCTTCATCATCATCATCATCATCATCAGACATTCAAACAGTGTGAGGGATCAGACCTTCATCATCATCATCATCATCAGACATTCAAACAGTGTGAGGGATCAGACCTTCATCATCATCATCATCATCAGACATTCAAACAGTGTGAGGGATCAGACCTTCATCATCATCATCATCAGACATTCAAACAGTCTGAGGGATCAGACCTTCATCATCATCATCAGACATTCAAACAGTGTGAGGGATCAGACCTTCATCATCATCATCAGACATTCAAACAGTGTGAGGGATCAGACCTTCATCATCATCATCATCATCAGACATTCAGACAGTGTGAGGGATCAGACCTTCATCATCATCATCATCATCAGACATTCAAACAGTGTGAGGGATCAGACCTTCATCATCATCAGACATTCAAACAGTGTGAGGGATCAGACCTTCATCATCATCATCAGACATTCAAACAGTCTGAGGGATCAGACCTTCATCATCATCATCATCATCATCATCATCATCAGACATTCAAACAGTGTGAGGGATCAGACCTTCATCATCATCATCAGACATTCAAACAGTCTGAGGGATCAGACCTTCATCATCATCATCATCATCATCATCATCATCAGACATTCAAACAGTGTGAGGGATCAGACCTTCATCATCATCATCATCATCAGACATTCAAACAGTGTGAGGGATCAGACCTTCATCATCATCATCATCAGACATTCAAACAGTGTGAGGGATCAGACCTTCATCATCATCATCAGACATTCAAACAGTGTGAGGGATCAGACCTTCATCATCATCATCAGACATTCAAACAGTGTGAGGGATCAGACCTTCATCATCATCATCAGACATTCAAACAGTGTGAGGGATCAGACCTTCATCATCATCATCAGACATTCAAACAGTGTGAGGGATCAGACCTTCATCATCATCAGACATTCAGACAGTGTGAGGGATCAGACCTTCATCATCATCATCATCATCAGACATTCAAACAGTCTGAGGGATCAGACCTTCATCATCATCATCAGACATTCAAACAGTGTGAGGGATCAGACCTTCATCATCATCATCATCATCATCAGACATTCAAACAGTCTGAGGGATCAGACCTTCATCATCATCATCAGACATTCAAACAGTGTGAGGGATCAGACCTTCATCATCATCATCATCATCATCAGACATTCAAACAGTGTGAGGGATCAGACCTTCATCATCATCATCATCATCAGACATTCAAACAGTCTGAGGGATCAGACCTTCATCATCATCATCAGACATTCAGACAGTGTGAGGGATCAGACCTTCATCATCATCATCAGACATTCAAACAGTGTGAGGGATCAGACCTTCATCATCATCATCATCATCAGACATTCAAACAGTGTGAGGGATCAGACCTTCATCATCATCATCATCAGACATTCAAACAGTGTGAGGGATCAGACCTTCATCATCATCATCATCATCATCAGACATTCAAACAGTGTGAGGGATCAGACCTTCATCATCATCATCATCATCATCAGACATTCAAACAGTGTGAGGGATCAGACCTTCATCATCATCATCAGACATTCAAACAGTCTGAGGGATCAGACCTTCATCATCATCATCATCATCATCATCATCATCATCAGACATTCAAACAGTGTGAGGGATCAGACCTTCATCATCATCATCAGACATTCAAACAGTGTGAGGGATCAGACCTTCATCATCATCATCAGACATTCAAACAGTGTGAGGGATCAGACCTTCATCATCATCATCATCATCAGACATTCAAACAGTGTGAGGGATCAGACCTTCATCATCATCATCATCATCATCATCAGACATTCAAACAGTGTGAGGGATCAGACCTTCATCATCATCATCATCATCATCAGACATTCAAACAGTGTGAGGGATCAGACCTTCATCATCATCATCATCATCATCAGACATTCAAACAGTCTGAGGGATCAGACCTTCATCATCATCATCAGACATTCAAACAGTCTGAGGGATCAGACCTTCATCATCATCATCATCATCAGACATTCAAACAGTGTGAGGGATCAGACCTTCATCATCATCATCAGACATTCAGACAGTGTGAGGGATCAGACCTTCATCATCATCATCATCATCAGACATTCAGACAGTGTGAGGGATCAGACCTTCATCATCATCATCATCATCAGACATTCAAACAGTCTGAGGGATCAGACCTTCATCATCATCATCAGACATTCAGACAGTGTGAGGGATCAGACCTTCATCATCATCATCATCAGACATTCAAACAGTGTGAGGGATCAGACCTTCATCATCATCATCATCAGACATTCAAACAGTGTGAGGGATCAGACCTTCATCATCCTCATCAGACATTCAAACAGTGTGAGGGATGATGAAGATGAAGGATGTATTGATAGAAGTTGTAGAGCTTCATATTTGGTTGTTAATCTTCATGTCAGACTCTTTTTAATGGCAGCTCATCACAGAGCGACTCTTTACAAACTCACTGATGTTCATCATCTGTTTAAATGTCCCACGCTCCGTTTAGCCTCTTTTTAATCTCCCTCTTTTCTCCCCTATTAAACTGAAGTCTGATCCTGTGCAGCGTCCAATCAGTGAGTGATATACGAGAAGGGGGCGTGTCTGTCGTGTCTCCTCGGTCATCGCTCCTCGGATCAGCCTCCTCTCTCCTCCATCCTCTCTCCTCCGTTCGCTATAAGAGCTTTGGGACGATCCTCAACATGGCGGCTTTGGAACTACTTCCTGTTCGGCCGAGGACCGAGGACCGAGGAGACTGCAAATAAGGGACTTGGGATGCACCCTATAGCCTCCATACATGAGGACGCTCGCATTAACCGCTACGTCACCAGCACCCCAAGTCACTCATTTATTTACACAAACATTTTTAATGATTTCCATCGATGTTCACTTGTTCTTCCTCACACTATAATAATGCCTTTTCTACATTTTTATAAATGTAACAAAACAAACAAAACAACAGCTGATCTAACACCCTGTTGTGACTGACCAATCAGACACCTTCAGCTCTGCAGGGGCTTCATGCTCTCTGGACCTTCACAAAGTCCAGATCTCCTCGCAGGGTCTTATACCCCAGGACTCCATCTCTACCCTGCTAGACCTGCTGGAACCAGGAAGTTCCACCAGAGTTCTGGGGGATCGTTCCCCCGGTCCAAAAGGGGCTAAACACACACACACACACACACACACACACACACACACACACACACACACACACACACACACACACACACACACACACACACACACACACACACACACACACACAGGCATGACCATTGGACAGTGAATTACAAATTAAATTAATTTAAGTGTGTGTGTGTGTGTGTGTGTGTGTGTGTGTGTGTGTGTGTGTGTGTGTGTGTGTGTGTGTGTGTGTGTGTGTGTGTGTGTGTGTGTGTGTGTGTGTGTGTGTGTGTGTGTGTCTCAGACTGGCCCGTCGTTCCTGGCTCTCATGGGGATTCGATTTGAAGGTCTCCTTCCTGCCATCCTCCTCCCTCTGCTGCTCACCATGGTAAGAGAACAACTTGATGATTATGATGAGGATCTACTCAGAGTTAGAACTGCTCCATTTTTCGTTCTTTGTTCCAGGTTCTGTTTCTGGGCCCCCTCGTGCAGCTTGCCATGGACTGTCCCTGGACCTTCCTGGATGGGATCAGAGTTGCGCTGGGTCAGGGAACATTTAGTCAACTTCCTCTGCATGATGCATCATCAGGGAATTACCTGGTGTTCTGTCTGTGTGTTAATCTTGATGTTCTATGTTCTGTGTAGACCCATGGTTCTGGAGCTTGTGTGTCAGTGACATGCGCTGGTTGAGGAACCAGGTGGTGGCCCCTCTCACAGAGGAACTGGTCTTCAGGGCCTGTATGCTTCCCATGTTGGTTCCCTGTGCCGGACTCTCCACTGCCATCTTCACCTGCCCTCTCTTCTTCGGAGTCGGTGAGTTATTCAGGTTACCTGACATGTTCTCCTGACACCTGACATGTTCTCCTGACACCTGACATGTTCTCCTGACACCTGACATGTTCTCCTGACACCTGACATGTTCTCCTGACACCTGACATGTTCTCCTGACACCTGACATGTTCTCCTGACACCTGACATGTTCTCCTGACACCTGTGTGGTGCTTCACCTGTGTGTTGGTGCTTCACCTGTGTTGGTGCTTCACCTGTGTGTTGGTTCTTCACCTGTGTGTTGGTGCTTCACCTGTGTGTTGGTGCTTCACCTGTGTGATGGTGCTTCACCTGTGTGTTGGTGCTTCACCTGTGTGTTGGTGCTTCACCTGTGTTGGTGCTTCACCTGTGTGTTGGTGCTTCACCTGTGTGTTGGTGCTTCACCTGTGTGTTGGTGCTTCACCTGTGTGTTGGTGCTTCGCCTGTGTTGGTGCTTCACCTGTGTGGTGCTTCACCTGTGTGTTGGTGCTTCACCTGTGTGTTGGTGCTTCACCTGTGTGTTGGTGCTTCACCTGCGTGTTGGTGCTTCACCTGTGTGTTGGTGCTTCACCTGTGTGTTGGTGCTTCACCTGTGTGTTGGTGCTTCACCTGTGTTGGTGCTTCACCTGTGTTGGTGCTTCACCCTTGTGTTGGTGCTTCACCTGTGTGTTGGTGCTTCACCTGTGTTGGTGCTTCACCTGTGTGTTGGTGCTTCACCTGCGTGTTGGTGCTTCACCTGCGTGTTGGTGCTTCACCTGTGTGTTGGTGCTTCACCTGTGTGTTGGTGCTTCACCTGTGTTGGTGCTTCACCTGTGTTGGTGCTTCACCTGTGTGTTGGTGCTTCACCTGTGTGTTGGTGCTTCACCTGTGTGTTGGTGCTTCACCTGTGTGGTTCTTCACCTGTGTGTTGGTGCTTCACCTGTGTGTTGGTGCTTCACCTGTGTGATGGTGCTTCACCTGTGTGTTGGTGCTTCACCTGTGTGATGGTGCTTCACCTGTGTGGTTCTTCACCTGTGTGTTGGTGCTTCACCTGTGTTGGTGCTTCACCTGTGTGTTGGTGCTTCACCTGTGTTGGTGCTTCACCTGTGTGTTGGTGCTTCACCTGTGTGTTGGTGCTTCACCTGCGTGGTGCTTCACCTGTGTTGGTGCTTCACCTGTGTGTTGGTGCTTCACCTGTGTGTTGGTGCTTCACCTGTGTTGGTGCTTCACCTGTGTTGGTGCTTCACCTGTGTTGGTGCTTCACCTGTGTGGTGCTTCACCTGTGTGTTGGTGCTTCACCTGTGTGGTGCTTCACCTGTGTGTTGGTGCTTCACCTGTGTTGGTGCTTCACCTGTGTTGGTGCTTCACCTGTGTGTTGGTGCTTCACCTGTGTGTTGGTGCTTCACCTGTGTGTTGGTGCTTCACCTGTGTGTTGGTGCTTCACCTGTGTGGTGCTTCACCTGTGTGGTGCTTCACCTGTGTTGGTGCTTCACCTGTGTGTTGGTGCTTCACCTGTGTGTTGGTGCTTCACCTGTGTGGTGCTTCACCTGTGTGGTGCTTCACCTGTGTTGGTGCTTCGCCTGTGTTGGTGCTTCACCTGTGTGTTGGTGCTTCACCTGTGTTGGTGCTTCACCTGTGTGGTGCTTCACCTGTGTGGTGCTTCACCTGTGTGGTGCTTCACCTGTGTTGGTGCTTCACCTGTGTGGTGCTTCACCTGTGTTGGTGCTTCACCTGTGTGGTGCTTCACCTGTGTTGGTGCTTCACCTGTGTGTTGGTGCTTCACCTGTGTGTTGGTGCTTCACCTGTGTGTTGGTGCTTCACCTGTGTGTTGGTGCTTCACCTGTGTGTTGGTGCTTCACCTGTGTGTTGGTGCTTCGCCTGTGTTGGTGCTTCACCTGTGTTGGTGCTTCACCTGAGATGTGAACAACCACTCATGTGCTTGAAATAAGTCACATGAAATAAATAGATTTCCTGCAGACCATCAGAGCGAGGAAAACATAGAATGAATTAAGACGAGATCATTAATGTCCGATTGATTAATTATTGACTGTTGATGATCATTGATGTCTGATTGATTGATTGATTGGTGATATCTGATTGCGTCTCTCTGTTTCAGCTCACTTCCATCATGTCATCGAGCTGCTCAGGTTCCGACAGGGGACTCTGTTGGGGATCTTCCTGTCTGCAGGTGAACTCAAGTGATGCTTGTTGACATATTTGTTGATTATTTCATCAGCTGATCCTGTTCTTTTGTTCTTCAGTGTTCCAGTTCTCCTATACCGCTGTCTTTGGAGCGTTCACAGCCTTCATCTTCATCAGGACAGGTGAATATCTCTCAACTGCACCTGGAATGGAAATATACAACTTCCTGTGTGTTGGTCCCCACCTAGCCTACTGATTGGTTAATAACAACACCTGTGTGTCTGATTGGTTAATAACAACACCTGTGTGTCTGATTGGTTAATAACAACACCTGTGTGTCTGATTGGTTAATAACAACACCTGTGTGTCTGATTGGTTAATAACAACACCTGTGTGTCTGATTGGTTAATAACAACACCTGTGTGTCTGATTGGTTAATAACAACACCTGTGTGTCTGATTGGTTAATAACAACACCTGTGTGTCTGATTGGTTAATAACAACACCTGTGTGTCTGATTGGTTAATAACAACACCTGTGTGTCTGATTGGTTAATAACAACACCTGTGTGTCTGATTGGTTAATAACAACACCTGTGTGTCTGATTGGTTAATAACAACACCTGTGTGTCTGATTGGAGCGTGTGTCTGTCCCCTCCTGAGGTCTATACTGTGAAGCAGGATTTGAGCTTAGCGGGGTCCCTTCAGGGTTCACTCTGGGTTTTCAGTCCTACGAGGGTCGATGACTTTTTACCTGGGTACGTCACCACGGTAACTGATGCTGAACACCTGACCTGCTCCGGAGCAGGTTAAAGCTCCGCCCACTGACCAATCAGATGTTTAGATGGTGGAGCTCCTGGAGCTGATGGAGAGGGGGGAGGACACTTCATGTGTCTCTTCCTGGAGCTGATGGAGAGGGGGGGAGGACACTTCATGTGTCTCTTCCTGGAGCTGATGGAGAGGGGGGGAGGACACTTCATGTGTCTCTTCCTGGAGCTGATGGAGAGGGGGGGGGGACACTTGATGTGTCTCTTCCTGGAGCTGATGGAGAGGGGGGAGGACACTTGATGTGTCTCTTCCTGGAGCTGATGGAGAGGGGGGGGACACTTCATGTGTCTCTTCCTGGAGCTGATGGAGAGGGGGGGAGGACACTTCATGTGTCTCTTCCTGGAGCTGATGGAGAGGGGGGAGGACACTTCATGTGTCTCTTCCTGGAGCTGATGGAGAGGGGGGAGGACACTTCATGCGTCTCTTCCTGGAGCTGATGGAGAGGGGGGAGGACACTTCATGTGTCTCTTCCTGGAGCTGATGGAGAGGGGGGGAGGACACTTCATGTGTCTCTTCCTGGAGCTGATGGAGAGGGGGGGAGGACACTTGATGTGTCTCTTCCTGGAGCTGATGGAGAGGGGGGAGGACACTTCATGTGTCTCTTCCTGGAGCTGATGGAGAGGGGGGAGGACACTTGATGTGTCTCTTCCTGGAGCTGATGGAGAGGGGGGAGGACACTTGATGTGTCTCTTCCTGGAGCTGATAGAGAGGGGGGGGGACACTTCATGTGTCTCTTCCTGGAGCTGATGGAGAGGGGGGAGGACACTTGATGTGTCTCTTCCTGGAGCTGATGGAGAGGGGGGAGGACACTTGATGTGTCCATCATGATTTGACATTATAGTGTGTTTAGTTGTTGATGATGTTTCACTGATATCCTTCAACAGAGACTGAAGAAAGCTCCGGAACATTTCAGTGAAAGATGTAAAATAATGAATGTTTTCTTCTTCATGTTGAATGTGTCCTGCTCTGTTTGTGATGAGCTGCAGTTTAACCACTTTAAAGAGTCACAGCAGCACATTGAGTTCAGAGACCAGTTCTTAGAGTCAGTTCTAAGGTGAACTAACCACGGGACAAATACAAGCTGACCTTTGACCTCTGTTTACTTTGTTTTGTCCTTCCTGCAGCTGTGTCTCTCTGCAGCCTGTTTGTCTCATTTATATCACTAATATAGTTTGTAGATATGATGATCTGCTGACGGCAGACACGGTGATGACTGTGATAGGTTAAATGACACTAACTCCGCCCCTTTTACGTGAACGCGCTCTTGGTAATCCAATCCACTTTATTTATATAGCACATTTAAACAACAAAGAAGTGTCGACAAAGTGCTGCAAATATAATAATAAAAACAATGGAACAAACATTTCCAAGACGATTCCATAAATAAAACAATAAAATCAATAAAAGACACAGAGGACCACAAAACTCACGCAAAGTTAAAAAGCCAGGGAATAAAAATGGGTCTTAAGACGAGACTTAAAACACTCCAGCGTGGGGGACGTGGAGGGGGGGGGGGCGTTCCAGAGTCGGGGGCCAACCACAGAGAAAGCCCTGTCCCCCCTGGTTTTAAGTCTCGCCCTAGGCACCCTGAGCTGGAGCTGGCCCTCGGACCTCAAGTCGCGTGCCAGTGTATACATTTGGACGAGGTCCTTGATGTCCTGTGGGGCCAGTCCATTCAAAGCTTTAGAACCCTGGTTACCCCTTTGGTAACCCGGGTTGATGGATCAGGTTGATAACCGGCATCGTAGGACTGATAATCACCATCTCTGATGTCAGAGTTTGTTAAACCAGATCACCCAGAGAGACCCTGATATGTTGGACTCTCCACGTAGTATAGACCTCAGGCCTACTGATTGGTTAATAACATGTGTGTCTGTCTCCTTCTAGCCTGATGATTGGTTAATAACATGTGTGTCTGTCTCCTTCTATCCTGATGATTGGTTAATAACATGTGTGTCTGTCTCCTTCTATCCTGATGATTGGTTAATAACATGTGTGTCTGTCTCCTTCTAGCCTGATGATTGGTTAATAACATGTGTGTCTGTCTCCTTCTAGCCTGATGATTGGTTAATAACATGTGTGTCTGTCTCCTTCTAGCCTGATGATTGGTTAATAACATGTGTGTCTGTCTCCTTCTAGCCTGATGATTGGTTAATAACATGTGTGTCTGTCTCCTTCTAGCCTGATGATTGAATAACAAAACTGTGTGTTAATGGTTCCTCTGTGTTAATGGTTCTTGAGTGTAAATGATTACAGTGTTTTAATGGTTTCCGTGTGTTAATGGTTCCCCTGTTTTAATGGTTCCCCTGTTTTAATGGTTCCCCTGTTTTAATGGTTCCCGTCTCTTTTAATGGTTCCTCTGTGTTAATGGTTCCTCTGTGTTAACGGTTTCTGTGCATTAATGGTTCCCCTGTGTTAATGGTTCATCTGTGTTAATGGTTTCCCTGTGTTAATGGTTCCCCTGTGTTAATGGTTCCTCTGAGTTAATGGTTCAGATGTGTTAATGGTTCCCCTGTGTTAATGGTTCATCTGTGTTAATGGTTCCCCTGTGTTAATGGTTCGTCTGAGTTAATGGTTCAGATGTGTTAATGGTTCTCATGTGTTAATGGTTCCTGGGCGTTAATGGTTCCCGTGTGTTAACGGTTTCTGTGCATTAATGGTTCCCCTGTGTTAATGGTTCCCCTGTGTTAATGGTTCATCTGTGTTAATGGTTTCCCTGTGTTAACGGTTCCTCTGTGTTAATGGTTCCTGGGCGTTAATGGTTCCTGGGTGTTAACGGTTCCTCTGTGTTAATGGTTCCCGTGGGTTAATGGTTCCCCTGTGTTAATGGTTCCCCTGTGTTAATGGTTCCTGGGTGTTAATGGTTTCCCTGTGTCAATGGTTCCTCTGTGTTAATGGTTCCTGGGTGTTAACGGTTCCTCTGTGTTAATGGTTCCCGTGGGTTAATGGTTCCCCTGTGTTAATGGTTCCCCTGTGTTAATGGTTCCCCTGTGTTAATGGTTCCTGGGTGTTAATGGTTTCCCTGTGTTAATGGTTCCCGAGTGTTAATGGTTCCTCTGTGTTAATGGTTCCCGAGTGTTAATGGTTCCCGAGTGTTAATGGTTCCTGAGTGTTAATGGTTCCTCTGTGTTAATGGTTCCCGTGTGTTAATGGTTCCCCTGTGTTAATGGTTCCCGAGTGTTAATGGTTCCTGAGTGTTAATGGTTCCTCTGTGTTAATGGTTCCCGAGTGTTAATGGTTCCCGAGTGTTAATGGTTCCTGAGTGTTAATGGTTCCTCTGTGTTAATGGTTCCCGTGTGTTAACGGTTTCCCTGTGTTAACAGTTCCTGTGTGTTAACGGTTCCCGGGTGTTAATGGTTCCTCTGTGTTAACGGTTTCCCTATGTTAACAGTTCCTCTGTGTTAATGGTTCCCGAGTGTTAATGGTTCCCGAGTGTTAATGGTTCCTCTGTGTTAATGGTTCCCGAGTGTTAATGGTTCCTCTGTGTTAATGGTTCCCGAGTGTTAATGGTTCCCGAGTGTTAATGGTTCCCGAGTGTTAATGGTTCCTCTGTGTTAATGGTTCCCGAGTGTTAATGGTTCCTCTGTGTTAATGGTTCCCGTGTGTTAACAGTTCCTGTGTGTTAACGGTTCCCGGGTGTTAATGGTTCCTCTGTGTTAATGGTTCCTGGGCGTTAATGGTTCCTCTGTGTTAATGGTTCTCGAGTGTTAATGGTTCCCGAGTGTTAATGGTTCCTCTGTGTTAATGGTTCCCGTGTGTTAACGGTTTCCCTGTGTTAACAGTTCCTGTGTGTTAACGGTTCCCGGGTGTTAATGGTTCCTCTGTGTTAATGGTTCCTGGGCGTTAATGGTTCCTCTGTGTTAACGGTTCCCGTGTTAACGGTTCCTGTGTGTTAACGGTTCCTGTGTGTTAACGGTTCCTCTGTGTTAATGGTTCCTGGGTGTTAATGGTTCCTCTGTGTTAATGGTTCTTGGGCGTTAATGGTTCCCGTGTGTTAATGGTTTGTTTGTTCGTGGTTAACATGCGTTAATGGTTCCCTTTTGTTCTAGGTCACCTGGTGGGTCCGGTTCTCTGTCACTCGTTCTGTAACTACATGGGCTTTCCTGCCATCAGCGCTGCATTTGATCATCCTTACCGTGTCTTAGTCCTCTCCTGCTACCTGCTTGGCGTCCTCCTCTTCCTCTTCTTCCTCTTCCCCTTCACTGACCCCGCCTACTACGGTGTCCCCACACCTATTTGCACACTTACCACCTCACCAAGTGCCCTCTGCCTCTCGTGATTGGCTTCCTCCACATCTCCTTCCTGTGATAAAGAGGAGGCGGAGCTACACTTCAGGTGGGACCTGATGAAGAGGAGGCAGAGTTATAGTTCAGGTATGTGACCTGATGAAGAGGAGGTGGAGCTACAGTTCAGGTTCGCCCTTTGGGCTCTGACAGCCATGGTAACCAGATGGTCTGTTTCCATGATGATCAGGGCGTATCCAACATGTTGATCAGCTGTTGCTGTGACACAGAAAGGGGTGGGGCTTCGTGTCAATAACGTCAGATGGCCTGGCGTCATGACAGCGTTCTTGTGAAGAAACCTGTCAGTTTGTTATGAATTCATTTTATTTTCTCTATGTTGGTGTTTTTGACGTTCTCAGTTCAAAGAAACAAATCAAGTTATCCGTTGAAACAGTCCGCAGATCTCAGATCAGTGAATTTCATCTGAGATTAAAGGAGAGCTTTAAAAACAATCTGTTTCGAGTCATTCAAGTTTGTTACCTGATGACTCGTCGTCCGGTACAGACATGTCAGTAACGAAGACCATGATTTTATGACTCCGCTACTATCAATCAGTGTTCATTTCGACAATTTGTTGTTTATTTAAGTTCCCTCTGCATGTTTGATGTGTATTTATTAAGAAACACCTGAATACACAGGTATGCTAAAGTGTTAGCATAATGCTAATGCTTAGTGTTAGTCTTAAAAGTCTTTTCAGGTGATGGTTCAGTGCTGGATGTTCAGCTGTAATCCAGATTAACGTTATATGAGATCAGAGGCATCTTTTCGGTGTACTGAGAGAGACATCTTAGCTAGTGAGCTTGATGCTAACACAATGTCTATTAGCATCATGCTGCTTGAAGTTCAATGAAAGAAAATATATATTAACCTGACTTGGTTTAATACAGTGAAGTTAAAGGGATCAGAAACAGAGTTCTTCTCTGGTTTCATGTCCTTAATAGACACGCATCAAAGCAGCACCACACCTGAACAACAAGACCAGCACTTCTCCATGACACGGATCCACAGCTCACCTGTCCTTTATTCTGACCAGTCTGAGCTGCTCTTACAGAAAGGACTTTTGAAAAGTCAAACTATGAAGACCACGACGATGCTGCTTTCACCTTTAGCAATAAACAAATGTGTCTTTGTGTGCACAGGAAATAGGAACCAGTGTGTGATGTGACTTTTATGTGAGTGTAACCTGAAGCTGCCAGCAGGGGGTGTCATATCTCCTCTGTGGAAACCCTCCTTGACCAAGAAAACATATTTTTTATTGTGATAAAAAGAGGAATATTCTTGTGAGAAAAAGCTGCACACAGGGACACGTAACAAAGTATACGAGAACATTCACAAACATAATTATTTTTCCCTGAAGACGAAGTCTGCTGATAAAGATGCAGTGTGTGTGTTTCTACCCACCTGCTGCCTGAGTTTCCAACATTTCATACACAGGAATGTGACGTATATTTTTAATCAGCTATATTTTGGATCTCAGGTACAAGTGAGCATTTCACTGAGTCACATGATGGAGGACGAACGTGTTTTTTAAGGACAATCTTTCACTGTCTCTGATGTCTGTCAATAAAGTATGAGCGTTTCTACAGTCTGATTGTCTCTGCCTCGTTCTGTTTCAACATCGGGATGCTAACAGCCGCTAGCTAAAGTTGCCCAACTTTTTACAAACAGCACAATGTTTAAAGTCCAGATGCATCACAATAAGAGAGAAGCGTGAGAATATCATAAACACTCTAAGACCATACTAAATCCTTTAAGAACATACTAAACATATTAAAACATACTAAACTCTTAAGAACATTCTAAACGCACTAAAACATACCAATCCTTCTAAGAACATACTAAACACACTAAAACATACCAATCCTTCTAAGAACATACTAAACACACGAAAACATACCAATCCTTCTAAGAACATACTAAACACACCAAGAACATTCTAAACTCTAAGAACATACTAAACACACGAAAACATACCAATCCTTCTAAGAACATACTAAACACACTAAGAACATACTAAACACACGAAAACATACCAATCCTTCTAAGAACATACTAAACGCACCAAGAACATTCTAAACTCTAAGAATATACTAAACACACCAAGAACATTCTAAACTCTAAGAACATACTAAACACACTAAAACATACCAATCCTTCTAAGAACATACTAAACACACGAAAACATACCAATCCTTCTAAGAACATACTAAACACACCAAGAACATTCTAAACTCTAAGAACATACTAAACACACCAAGAACATTCTAAACTCTAAGAACATACTAAACACACTAAAAACATACCAATCCTTCTAAGAACATACTAAACACACTAAGAACATACTAAACACACCAAGAACATTCTAAACTCTAAGAACATACTAAACACACTAAAAACATACCAATCCTTCTAAGAACATACTAAACACACTAAGAACATACTAAACACACCAAGAACATTCTAAACTCTAAGAACATACTAAACACACTAAGAACATACTAAACACACCAAGAACATTCTAAACTCTAAGAACATACTAAACACACTAAAAACATACCAATCCTTCTAAGAACATACTAAACACACTAAGAACATACTAAACACACCAAGAACATTCTAAACTCTAAGAACATACTAAACACACCAGGAACATACTAAACACACCAAGAACATACTAAACACACTAAGAACACACTAAACACACCAAGAACATACTAAACACACTAAGAACACACTAAACACTAAGAACATACTAAACACACCAAGAACATACTAAACACACCAGGAACATACTAAACACACCAAGAACATACTAAACACACTAAGAACACACTAAACTCTAAGAACATACTAAACACACTAAGAACATACTAAACACACTAAGAACACACTAAACTCTAAGAACATACTAAACACACCAAGAACATACTTAACAATCTCTTGTGAAGGCTCTAAAGGAACATGGAGAACATGTTTAGCAGTTCACAGATCGGAGGTTAAAACAGAGTGTTCTTTCAGGCCACTTTTTTCATTAAAGAAGAGCAGAAGGCTCCTCAGTGCTCATACAACCTTATTTATGTTTTTAGAGCCATGACTCCTCTCAGCAGGAGGAAAATATGCTGAAGGCATTCCGGCTTGCTTGAATCAGACCCCCCCTTCCCTCCTCGGGGCTCGTGGTGAGGAGCTGTCAGAGGGAACAGATAAACACAGGGAAACAATGTGGATCTGATTTATCTCCTCTAAAACCAGAATTAAGAAACCTAACGTCGCGGCTCAAGGAACATGTCCCCTAACTCTGGCCGACAGAAGCAGATAAGAGACTGAACAGTTTAACATTTCTTTCACTTTATCACAGAGACCATAAGGGTCATCTGAGGTTTCAGCAAGCCTTGGCAGAGCTAGCATCTCTTGAGCAGCTCCTGGAACTACATGGTGAAGTGCTTTATAAAGTGTGATGTGACCTTTGACCCCTCCCCTCTCAGCTGGAAGTCAGTTTCTTGACATTCATGATCATTGAATCATTGAGTGTTGGTATGTGGAGCTGGGTCCTATGCTCTGGGTCGATCCTCCTCCTGACAGGACGTCCTCTGCAGAACTCATCAGGACTGTTTCTAAATTATAATCTTCTGCAGGTCACAACCAAAATGTGCAATTCCAGTGATCTCAAGAGGAGCTGAGCACATAAACACAGAGCACAGCTTCACTCGACACCCTCCCACAAGGAAGCTGAATCCACAGAGCAGAAACACAGTTCAGGGACGACTGAAGTCCACCTTTAGAGGACAACGTCCTTTTGTTTCTTTATATAAAAACTACAAAAATTTAGCTGAAGCGATTATAAAATGAGATGTCAGATTAAAATGTGAGGTTAATCTGACATCTGAGATTGTTTATTTCACAGGGAAAAGAGGAATGACTTTAAAGATTACTCTGTATCGGTTTGTTTTTTATTTAAATAATAAAACACAACACCTAACCCCAAAACCAACATGAGCTTCAGCTTAACAGC
>NW_027636781.1:36377-58725 GCF_947650265.1 Symphodus melops | reverse complement strand
TGATGTGTTCAGGGGACTATTGATTTGTATGGAGCTTTTACTGTTTGTAATGGAATCACAAGAAGTGGATACACTGTGGGCGTGCGCCCTGAAGAATAATGAAAGTGAACACGGAGAGCTGCCATCAGACACTTTAATAACATTATGTTCTGTGTTCAAGTCACAGACATCAGGAAGTAGCAGCTCCTTCATCAGTCTGGACCCTTTAAAAACCATGAAATGCTCTTTTATCATTTGGAGCTTTGGAAGCACAATGTTCATTTATATTAATATTGTTCATATTATTGGCAATATTTTGAACAAAGTCACGGCGTAAATCCTGAGAACAGTTTGTTTTTGTTGGTGCTAGTGGAGGGTTTTTATTCTGAGCGAGAAACGATGATGATGATGATGATGATGAAGGACGGCTCCTGCAGCTCCTGGTGTGTCTTTAGATACGAGACATGACTCAGTCTAAACTGATGAAATAAGTGATAACTGAACCTTCTTCAGCTGAATCACCTCAAAGAAAATAATCAAAAAATAACAATAATAATTAAAAAATAATAATGATAATAATAATAAAATGATAATAAATAATAATAATAATAATAATAATAATAATAATAATGATAATAATAATAAACAATAATAATAATAATAATAATAATAATAATGATAACTGATAATAATAAAATAATAATAATTCATAATAATAATAATCAATGTTTTAGTGCAGACTCGATTTGGTTCCAGCTTCTGTGTTTTGTTGAGTTTGTTTTTTTCTGTGTTACATCAATGTAAATCAATAAAATCTTTATCTTAGTGTAAATGGACAGTTGAGCCGTGTGAAGAACACAGGTGAGATCAGGCAGAGCAGTTAAAGGCTGAATAACAATAACAGAGGCCTCAGATTAGAGCCGTGTGGAACTCCTCTCATGACGCTTCGATCAGTTAAACAGCTTTACGTGTCCCAGCCTGCAGCGTTCACACTCTCTGGGTCTGATGTCAATACTTTCACATTTTAATGCAAGCAGATGATGCTAGGCTAGCTTTTAGCTAACATCCCCAGTATAATGTATTTATTCATTTATTTTGTTTTATTTTGAACATGTAAAGACAACAGTAAAATAATAATAATAAGAAAATAATCAACATATATAAATATATATATATAAACTTATTTATTATTCTCCATTCTTAATCCTAATCACTTATTGCTGTCATTGATAACATCATTAATAAGTAATAATCATGTGAAAAACATGGACGGCGTCTCAGTGATGTCATCCACGGGAAACTGGAGCAGACGTCATGCACATGTTTACTAAACAGATGAGCAGTAAACAAAGGTGTCCCTGTGTTTATGAGTGCAGGAAAGTTCCGGATGCTGATGTTGGATCAGCACATTCCTCCGGTGATATATTCACATCTGCAGCAGGAACTTGATCTCTTCAGCACGAGAAGTCACTTCCTGCTGCCACTTTAGTCCTGAACATGTGTCGAACAGAGCAGCTGCTCGGTCCTCTCTCTCTTCTTCTTTGATTAAACGGGGAGTCGCGGTCGTGTCTGCTGGAGCATCGTCGGCCACGCTGATTCAACTTTAATGAGGTTGATTTCAAACGTTCTCATGGTTGATTCATAGATATACAGATTCTAGAAGCTGCGATGGGCTGAAATATGACGGGCAGGGTTGGAGAGTGATTTATGGAATGATCCTGACGGCAGCCTCTCTGCTGTTTACTGTCTCTCTAAATGCTGCTGATGAGGATTTCTCTGCTCAATCAGGAGGTTTTATTCAAAGGCTGAACTCCTCTGTGTGCTCAGGAAGGCAGAAGAAGACAAACCTGGATCCATCCACACACACACACACACACACACACACACACACACACATGGAAGATGTGGACAGTCACTGATTGGACGTGACGGGAGAGTTCGAGGATTGGCTCTTGTTCATGGTTCACGCTTCAGAAGACAAAGACGTCTCTGCAGCATGAGAAGGACGAGTCCACTGAAAGACGTCTCTGCAGCATGAGAAGGACGAGTCCACTGAAAGACGTCTCTGCAGCATGAGAAGGACGAGTCCACTGAAAGACGTCTCTGCTGGATGAGTTGTGTAACTTTAACTTTTCCAACACTATTCCCAGTTTCACCAAACAGTCCCGGAGGTGACTTCAAGCAGCAGAAATGAAAATGAAAAATGCATCATGGGTTGGTGTTGGACGGCGGTGAAGTGGTGCACGATGGCGTCTGTGCCGCTCTTTAGTCGGCGTGATCCTCCAGGGGACAGAAGCAGGGTGGAAAAGAACGCAGAGAGGAGGCAAACAGGACGCCAAAGTTTGCACAAGGACAGGAAGTAGAATCACCTGGACTTCAGCGGTTTGAACGACTGTGATGGAATAAACATCATTATTTACAATAGAAGCTTTTATTGTCATTATAATATATTATTATTATTATTATTATAATAGTGAGTGGAGTTAGGCTAAGGCGGGACATGTGACAGAAATATCAGATGAGTTTTTACACAGGATGAAACGTCGACTATAGCAGGATGTCTAAACATGTGCACAGTGTGAAATGTAGTTTTATCAGGATATAAGATGTAAATATTAGACGGTGTATTAAAGAGAAGGAGCTCAGCTTGTTCAGGACGGACGGACTGATGCCGCTTCTTGTTCATAGTTGTTGTTTATGAAGTGAAGCAGTTTGAGGTTAATGATCAGCTCCAGCTTCTTTCCTCACTCCTTTGACTCCTAAAGGAAACAGCTTCCACATGAGAGGACATGTATGAATGTGTGTATTGATCAGGATGTTTGACTGTGATGAGAGCGAGCGTCTGATTGGCCGAGCTTTATCTCCTCCCGTGTGTCCCTGGAGAGCCCTCGCTGCTCCGCTACAAAGAGAATCCACACACTCATTCCTCAACAAGATAAAGTGTTTGCAGTGTATTATTCCTCTCTCTCTCTCTCTCTCTCGCTCGCCCCGCTGGAGTAGCTGATATAGATCACGCCTCACATTGTTTTTCCCGCCTGGCGCCCTGCAGCGATAGCTCTCCAGGGCGAGCGGCGGGTGTGAGCCGGAATCCTCTGGATTTCTCTCTTGATGTTTCTCCGAGTCCCAGAGGGAGAGAGAGAGTAAACAAAAGAGTGTGTGTGTGTGTGTGTGTGTGTGTGTGTGTGTGTGTGTGTGTGTGTGTGTGTGTGTGTGTGTGTGTGTGTGTGTGTGTGTGTGTGTGTGTGTGTGTGTGTGTGTGTGTGTGTGTGTGTGTGTGTGTGTGTGTGTGTGTGTGTGTGTGTGTGTGTGTGTGTGTGTGTGTGTGTGTGTGTGTGTGTGTGCGTGCGTGCGTGCGTGCGTGCGTGCGTGAAAATGTAGAACTTGAATTGAACGTGTTGTCAGTCTGCACATCTATATGATCTATATCTAGGTGAATGGAGGACAGGCTGGTGTGTCTATCAGAGGGACCTGCTCCGTGTGCGCTCTCCAGCAGGGGGCGCTGTGTGAATCATGCAGGGTGTCGGGCGGTTCTTTTCAGCGGACACAGTAAATGTCTTCATGGATGCCGTTCTGTCTGCACACACCAGAGACAGATCAAAGAACGATATCAGCTGATCGATGGCTAACTGATCACCGCCCCTTTAAAGGACTCGCTGCTGTTTGCTGTGCTGGAGTCGGAGGTGAGACCGTGAACTGTCCTGTGAATGTGGTCAGAAGACGAGCTCGTCTCTGTCGTCTCCCGGGACGAGGCCGTGCGTGCAGCTCGTGTTGAGATGCATCCAGTCAAACATGTCGAGCGAAGAGAAATTAAACGCTCGTCACTGATTGGATGTTCGATGGAAGACGAGGACACCATGTTGGTGAATTAGTGAAACAGTGAAAACACGTCTCTCCGTGAACAAACGGTTCACATGTTTGTGTGCACTTCAGATGTTACAGCAGAGAGGGGGCGTGGCCAGACCCAGCTCATTTACATATTTAAAGCAGCTGACGGCCTCGTTGATCCTTCAGGGTGAAATAACAAAGATCTTCACCGTCATCGTGTGGTGAAGTTCACTCAGTGTTTCACTAGAGAGCTTTAGCTCCTCACCTCTTCCATCATCTTTCACTTCAGCCGGCCGCGTGCAGCTCAACACCTTCTTAAACACAAATTGATTTTCTGTGCAGCCGGCGGCGGCGAGCGTTTTGGAAGACATGCCGAGCCGCCTCTGTCTGACTCGTCGTTCAGCCTCCGAGCGCTCGCAGACGGCTCGCCAAAGTTTGTGCAGCAGACTTTTGACAAAGTGTGCAGCGGCGCTAACGGAGCTGTGAGAGGAGGGCGAGCAGGACACATGAAAGGAAGCTTTTAGAAGATCATTGAGCATACACGGCTCTGTGTGCGTGTCAGAGGGAGAGGACGCCCGCAGCTCGCTGTTTGAGCGGGCGGATAAGATGGCGTATCCAATGAGCTCGCTGCTAAACTGGGGAATGAGGAGCTCCTCTTTCAAACATGAGTAACAGTGCACACAGGAACCTACAGGGAGATCTCTCTGAACCGCACGCCGCCACATCACTTCCTGTTGGAACAAATAAAAACAGTCCAATCACAGCGTCGACTGTCTCTTGTTCATCGGCTGGTTGGCCGATCGTCCGTCCATCGATGCTGGTTTCCCTTTCGGGGTCGTGGAGGGCTGGGAACGAGACCAACTCTCATTGGGCGAGAGGCGGGGTTACACTCTGGACCGTTCACCAGCCAATCACAGGGCTGACATACTGAGACCCTCACAGCTACGAGCACTGTAGAGTCAGCAGGTCACATGTCCAGCATGTGTTTGAACCCTAACCCACGCATCAGCTCAGCTACACGCCTTATTGTGAATAACTCTGATCCTTCATCCAATCAAAACTGCTGAGTCATCAAAACATTCCCCCCGTACAGTGTGTGTGGATGGAGACATGAGCTAATCACACCTATTTGGTTTTTTGAAGCAGGCTGTAAACATGTTCATGTCTGCTGTAAAAACAGGCTGTTTGAATGGGTGTGTATGTGACTTCCTGTGCTGCTGCAGCCAGCCTCTAGTGGACACTCCAGGTACTGCAGCCAGCCTCTAGTGGACACTCCAGGAACTGCAGCCAGCCTCTAGTGGACACTCCAGGTACTGCAGCCAGCCTCTAGTGGACACTCCAGGAACTGCAGCCAGCCTCTAGTGGACACTCCAGGAACTGCAGCCAGCCTCTAGTGGACACTCCATGTACTGCAGGGTGTTACACTTCAGGGTCATTTCTACAGTGGAGGTTGCAGCCTGTTATATCAGACACTAACATCCCACTGTGGTGAAATCAGAAGTGAAGATGCAGACTGACCCTGAACACACCTGGCAGACACGCCCCCCTCGCACGCCGTCACGTCCTCTGCTGCTGTAACGCCTCAGGCCGTGTGCACGTGTTGCAGCCAGCAGAAGTGGAGCAGCAGTGATTTGTTGACGGCGAGCTTGCATCTGGCCGGGTGTTTATGAGGCGTTCAGTCGATCATTCAGAGGGAGCGGCATGATGGAGAGCCACGTCCACCCTCCACCCTCTAATGCGTCTGCTGCAGCTATTAACCCGCCTTAATGTTTTCTGAAGAGACGGCAGCGTAATGACTCCAGACCTGAGTGTCGTTTGTTGATTTAGGCGGAGGATGAATATTGAGTGTTTCATGTTTTCCTTGGCAGACACTCTCACGTCCTCGTTTGAAAAATGGAGCAGAAGAAATGAGATGTGAAAGTCTGAGTTTCTAGAAAGTGTGTCAGAGGCTGCGAGCTTCTCTGCAGGTGATCCAGAACAGACGACTGTATCCGAACACAGCTCTCTCTTATTCTCCAGCCTCAGATCAATACTGTGTGTCTGCTGTGAGAGGACTTTCACACGCTTCCAGTGAACACTGAAAGAAGCACATAAAAAGTGAAGTGGAGGGAGCTGTGTGCGTTTGTGGGAGGAGAGTGGAGCTGCATGAACTCAAATACTTTAGCGAATGTTGAATTTCCATAAACAGTGTTCAGTGTGGAGCAGCCACCGTCAGAGCTCTGACCTTTGGCAGCTCGGCTCAAAACAAACTGAAGTCAATCCTGCCTGAAGTTCTTATTCCACAAATTCAATTCAGAAAACTTTATTTGTCCCCGGGGAGCAATTCAAGGAGACGCACATGAAGGACAGTCCAGGTAAACTGAGAAGACAAAGAAGAGTCGAATAAGAACTTGTGTTTCCTGTTCTCTCAAGGCCACACCCCCTCTATTTCAGCCCTGCTCAGAACAGGCTGTTTCTGTGTCTGTAGCTTTAAATATGTAAATGAGCTGTGTCTGGTCACGCCCCCTCTCTGGAAGGGCTCGGGTGTACTCGCTGCTTTCTGGCTCCATGTCCTATTGTTTACGGTGAGAAGGCAGACTCAGAGGGCAGAACAAACACCTAGCTGTGGGAGTGTCACCCACCTGGGGGAGGGGCTACTGCCCTTTGTGATGTCATGAAGGGAACATCTCCAAACGGCCTGTTTGAGCACACAGCAGGCAGAAGACGGAGAGGATGGACTTTTCTCATCATTGGAGGGTTTGTAGACAGACATGTTGGAGTCAGATGAACAACAACAACAAAGCGTCCCGGCAGGTCGGAGGAGGACAAGAAATGGACAACATGAAGTTTCCAGATTGGAACTCTTTTATTAGATTAGGCAAGTTTATTTATAAAGCACATTTCAACAACAAGGCAACTCAAAGTGCTTTACACACGACATCAAGATTAGTCCAAAACCACTTCAATAAGAAGCGCTGCTAGCTGCTAGCTTAGCATAAGACAGAGGTCTCAGTACACTGTGAGTTATTCTGTTTTCTCTGGAGTTCTTGTGCAGTCTGTCCTGAAGGAGCAGCTGGAGTCTGAGTCCACACGTCCTGTAGCTGCTCTGTGATTAGAACCTTCTCGTGTTTCTCCAGAGAAACGAGGAGCGCTCAGCGCGGGGACGGAGAGTCAGACTGACGTGAAAGCTCAGGTTTAGAGCTCAGAGTTCAGACTGCTGCAGGTCAGGACAGGAGAGCTGCAGCTCCACCTGTCACGTGCAGCTCGTGTTGGATGCATTCTATGACGATGAGTTCTGGGTCAGGATGTTCTCGTTCTGGATGTTCAGGACAAAGGACGTAATCGACCACACGCTCTATGACTCTGATGGTTTATTGACTTCCAGCTGAGGTTGAACGTTAGTGAACATGTAAGGAATGATTCCAGCGGGAGGGAGACCTCGCCGCTCCAGAGCCGGCGGCGAGCTGCTCTGTGCTGTTAGCGGGTCAGTGTGGCTGCCTCCTGCTGTGAAGATGCAGGGCACATACAGATGAGTGCAGACACGTGTGTGTGTGTGTGTGTGTGTGTGTGTGTGTGTGTGTGTGTGTGTGTGTGTGTGTGTGTGTGTGTGTGTGTGTGTGTGTGTGTGTGTGTGTGTGTGTGTGTGTGTGTGTGTGTGTGTGTGTGTGTGTGTGTGTGTGTGTGTGTGTGTGTGTGTGTGTGTGTGTGTGTGTGTGTGTGTGTGTGTGTGTGTGTGTGTGTGTGTGTGTGTGTGTGTGCAGGAAACAGGATCTGCAGTGACCGCAGACGTCTGCTTCTATCCGTTGGTCTGGTTATTAACTCGGCCTCGGTTCTCCGTCCTCAAATGTCACAGAAATGTTTCCCTGTCGTCGTGGTCGTGCAGCCGAGTGCTGCTGACATTTAATGATTCCTTTCAGCGTTATCAGCGATTAATGGCGACCTTTCCTCCGGGGGGGGAGAAAGCGTTTGATCTTCTCAAACCTGCAGGAAGCGTCAGCGTTTCATTTTTTACAGTCAGCTTCAGCTCGGACAGACGAGACGGAGACTTGCCTGTCTCTGTACGTCTGCCCTGTGATTGGCTGGAGCTGCTGGGATCGGCTCTGTGACCTCGACCGTGAAGCGGAATAGAAGATGGAGAGAGGGAGTTTACAGACTGGTGGCCTAGTGGTTGGTGCGTACGCCCCGGGTTTCCAATCCAGCCTGTCGCTGCATGTCAGTCCTCTGACTCTCTGGAATAAGAAATAAATGTTTAAAAAGACGACGAACAGAAAGTTTTGATTTGAAGCTAAAAAGATTTAAAAGTCTTTGTTTTGGAGAAATGTGTCAGACTGTGTTAAACTTTCTGTTTTTGTTTAGTTTGATTTTCAACCATTTTCTCAAAGCTGAACGTTGGAGTCTCCTCCTGGACAGATTCAGGGTCCCGTGGCTCTCTCTCTCTCTCGCTCGCTCTCGCTCGCTCTCAGGCTCACGTCTTATACAGAACTAAAGCATCAGTCTCTCCGCTCATCGAAGGAGGTTTGATCCATTGAGCAGCTCTGCGTCAGACGCCGCTCCGTCACGTTTACATCTGATTAAAGAGACATAGTGCATAATGCAGCTCACGCTCACTCTGCAGAGAGACACAGGGGAGACGCGTGTCTCGCCTCCTGCTGGGACCTGAACGGGTCTTTAGGAGCACGACGGAGACGTGTGGCGAGGAGTGAGCCGCCGTGTTGTTGAGGCGGTGTGATGGACTTCCTGGCTGGGCTCAGTGAGACGCTCACAGTTTGTCTTCAGCTCCACTCTCACTAATCAGACAGTTATTCTTCCATGATGAGTCCAGAAGCTCTCAGTTAGGCCCCGTGGCGTGCATCACCACAAGCACCAATGAAAAGCTTCTGATGCTCGTAGGGTTGTAGCTCTGCCCAGCACTGATCTGAGAACACCAGGATTTGACTCTTCCTCTTATCCGAGGTCGGGTCGACCCAGACCTCCGCTCTCCAGCGCCTCCTGGTGGCTCCCGAGGCGTTCCACTCTTTAAATCCTTCCAGAGGTCTGGGTCTAACCTCTAAAGGGAGGCGTCCAGTAGGATCTGAATCAGACACCTGAAGCCCCTCACCTGGCTCCCCTCCCCCCCTCCCGAGTGTCTGAGCCCCTCCCCCTGTCTCTATTAGCACGCCATGGCATGACCCCGACCTCCCCGGGCAGGACGTGCGCCTACAGCCTGCAGTTGTTTTGTTTGAGATCAGTTTTTTTTTGTTGGGAGGAGATGAAGATGTTCAGAGTGAGACTGATGATATCTGCAGGTCGCTGTGTGATGATGTCACACTGTGCAGGAGGAAACTATACTGGAGAGCAAAGCTCACTCAGAGCTCTGCAGGGGGGGGGGGGGCTCTGCAGGGGGGGTGCAGGTCCAGTAAACTCTTGGTCCTTCAGATGGAATCAGCTGAATGTTCCCCACAGTTGAAATGAAAGTGGGCTGTGTTCATTATTATTCTGCAGAAACAAAGCGGAGATGTTCCCGGGCTGTCTGTGATGGAATACACGGGCGGCCCGGCCCGATGCGTATGAATCACTCCCTTTTAAATTCAATGTCCCGAGAAGTGTTTTTGTCGATTTGAAGTGAGCTCATGATTCATCGCAGCTAATCTAGTCATCCAGTGGAGACCGCTGCTCTGGAATAATGGCTCCCATTTTCAGCGAGAGCAGCATCGACTGAGCCGAGGAGACGAACACTGAAGGAGGAGCTTCATGCTGTTCAATGATCAGATTTTATTTTCAGCCTTTAATTACTTTTTATGAAGATCGATTGTTGTGATGAACGAGACCATGTGACGCTAACGTCTCAGTGAGGAGCAGGAAGCTGTTTGTCTGATGGTAGAGGCTGCTGCAGAGTAAAGAGTCCATCAGTATGAACTCATCCATTCATACACACTCACACACTGATGGTAGAGGCTGCTGCAGAGGTGTTTATCTACCTTGTATGTTTTCAGTCTTTTTCCCACCCTTGTCGACGGTTCTGTTTCCTGACCTTCCTTCTGTCTCCTCTTGTCTTCTATGTAATGTCCCTTCATGGCATTAATGTCCCTCCGTTGTGTCCTGCAGGGCTGCGTGGGGGGAGGACGGTGACGGCACAGTGGCTTTCTCCAGGCCGAACCAGGAGGGAGGCCGAGCCGTCAACACAGGTCAGATGTTTCCTCCACCTCTCTCTGTGTGTGTTTCAATGGAGATCTAAGAGGAGGCTTTTTCTCTGCCCTCGTGTTGAGCAGTGTGTCCTCAGTGTAACGCAGCACACACACACACACACACACACACCGCGTGCCCTTTACAGGCCGCATGAGAAGGATGTGAGTTAAAGGGACGGACTGAAAGGTTAACAGGAGGAGGGAAGGTTTGTACAGCTCTCTTTAAAAGGTTCAGTAGCTGCAGAGAGAGACTCGTGTCCAGGTCAGCCCTCGGGCTTCCTGCACGCGTGGACTGGTGAGTTAGTGACCTGCTGGTTGGTTTCATCTGGTCGGGTGTGATGAGGTCAGGAGGCGAGCCGTGACCTGAGCGTGGACGCCTCACTCCGCTCCGCCTGCTTTTCTTCTTCCTCGCCGTGAGAGTCAAAGTTGGTCTGAGGAAAAGAGAGGCTGCAGCCAGAGCACACACACACACACACACACACACACACACACACACACACAGTTTGCTTCAGCTGGAGTTATTTGCAGTTATTAGATTAGAATCAAATGTGTGACTGTGTCCTGATTGAATCAGAAGTTTAATCAGCTGATCTGAAATAGAAGCGACTCCATGTCAACAGTCTTTGTCTTCAGTCTCAGTCTGATCGAGACGCCGCTGTCGGCAGACAGGACGTGTAGAGTAATAACTTCAGCTTCTTTCATAAGACATGCAGCACATCTCAAGACGACGAGTGTGCGCACGCTGCGATCCGCACGCTAAGGCTGAATGATTTATCGTTTTCTGATCGAAATCGCGATTTCAAAAAACGCGATCACGTGATCGCCAAAGCCGCGGTTTTTGGCAGTGCTTCTCCGGACTGACCCAGGAGCCGTTGTCAGCTAATTTACACACGCCGTCTATTCTGCCCCTGCGTGTGTGCGTGACTTCTTTAGCCTGATACACAGCTCCACAGATAGCTCACAGTTTTCCTCCAATAAAGAAGCTGAAGTTTCTTTGTCCAGTCTTTAATAAAAGAAGCTGTAAAACTAAACAGACATCAAAACAGAAGTTATTCATCTCATAATATGCTAAACAACCGAAAAGTCCGCTAGCTTGATGCTAACGTCTATGAGAATTTGAATAGGAATGCTAACGGTTAGCATCGCGAATGTATCAATTGTTGTCTCATGTTGTAACTTTATTAAACAAACTCAAAATAAACAATGAAAGACCTGAACATGAAATGAAGCTCACAGGTAAATGTTTCAGCCGTATGGCGAGAAGAAAATATGGAGACATTGTTAGCTTCTCTTGTTTCATAACTTCTGTGAACTAAGTCACCTACGGCAACCCCAAAGGCCCAAAATATATATCAACACTTCAGAGCAGATTTCTGTCAAACTGACACTAAAAACAAGAACATCACACGTCTGTGTGTTTCTTCTTCATAAATCTGAAATCAATTCTTAACTTTAGTTTTCATTCTATTCATTTAGAGTTCTGGCATTTAAAGTTTTAACTGGTGTGATGTCATTTCCTGTCATGTTTGTAAATGTTGAAGTACATTGAGAACATTGCAGAAGCTTGATTTGAAGAAAATCGTGATAAAAAAATTGAAATCGCAAATTCTGCCAGAAAAATTGCAATTCAATCTTTTACTAAAATTGTTCAGTCGTCACCGCACGCTGCGGCCCGCACGCTGCGGCCCGCACGCCGGTGCTGTTGGCTGTCCGTCATATCTCCAGTTTGTCAGCAGCGTCACAGCGCTCTGCTCCGTTTCTAAAACACGCTGCGAGTCCTTTTGTGACGGAGCAGAACGGACCTGGACAGGAAGTCAGACATGGAAACACTCAATGCTCAATTTTCAAAATAAAAGACATCCTACAGACTCCTGATGGTATCATCCTTCCCTTCATCAACATGACGTCTGAACCTGAGAGAGACAAACTGCTGTTAGCATGTTGACCTCGTGTGACCTGGTGGTTCTCATGACGCTGTGCACACGGAGCAGCTGAAACACTGAAGGAGGATTACAGACTGTGGTCACTTCCTGTTTGAGTTCAGACTGGAAACAAACAGGATCAACAAGCTGACAGAAGAAGAACCTGTGAAGTCTTTCAGGAGCCGAGTGCACAGCTCCTCCTCCTGCTCCTCCTCCTGCTCCTCCTCCTGCTCCTCCTCCTCCTTCTGTCCCGCTGAAGTGATTCTAACTACAGCATCCTGTCAGCTCCTCCTGCTCCTCCTCCTCCTGCTCCTCCTGTCCTCTTCCTCCTCGTCCTCCTCCTCCTCCTCTTCCTCCTCGTCCTCCTCGTCCTCCTCCTCCTCCTCTCACCTTCCTCCTTCTCCTCCTCCTGCTCCTCCTCCTCTTCCTCCTCCTCGTCCTCCTCCCTGTCCTTCTCCTGTCCTCTTCCTCCTCCTCCTGCTCCTCCTTCTTCTCTTTGTCCTCGTCCTCCTCCTCGTCCTCCTCCTCGTCCTCTTCCTCCTCCTCCTCATCCTCCTCCTGCCCCTCCTGTCCTCTTCCTCCTCCTCCTCCTCCTCGTCCTCTTCCTCCTCCTGCTCCTCCTCCTCATCCTCCTCCTCGTCCTCTTCCTTGTCCTCTTCCTCCTCGTCCTCCTCCTCCTGCTCCTCCTCTTCCTCCTCCTGCTTCTCCTCTTCCTCCTCCTGCTCCTCCTCCTCTTCCTCCTCCTCCTCTTCTTCCTCCTCTTCCTCCTCCTTCTCTTCCTCCTCCTCCTCGTCCTCATCCTCCTCCTCCTCCTCCTCTTCCTCCTGCTTCTCCTCTTCTTCCTCCTCCTGCTCCTCCTCCTCTTCCTCCTCCTCCTCGTCCTCCTCCTCCTGCTCCTCCTCTTCCTCCTCCTGCTTCTCCTCTTCCTCCTCCTGCTCCTCCTCCTCTTCCTCCTCCTCCTCTTCTTCCTCCTCTTCCTCCTCCTTCTCTTCCTCCTCCTCCTCGTCCTCATCCTCCTCCTCCTCCTCCTCTTCCTCCTGCTTCTCCTCTTCTTCCTCCTCCTGCTCCTCCTCCTCTTCCTCCTCCTCCTCTTCCTCCTCTTCTTCCTCCTCTTCCTCCTCCTTCTCTTCCTCCTCCTCCTCGTCCTCATCCTCCTCCTCCTCCTCCTCTTCCTCCTCCTCTTCCTCCTCCTGCTCCTCCTCCTCCTCCTCCTCCTCCTCCTCCTGTGAGGCAGGCTCTCCTCTGTGTGCAGTGTGTAATTGAGGGTGATGAGTGGAGGCGTCCTCGTCCTCCTGTGCATATGAATGCAGATAATGAGAAAGTGTCCTGGTGAGAGACACGAGCACGCAGAGCCTCCTCCTGACCTGAACGCTCCGCTCGCCGTTTCTCTCTTTTATCCTGATGATTATCTCTGAATGACCCCTGAGTAGAGGGGGGGCCACGCTCCGGCGTGAACCCGTCAGAGCGTCGACTTCACGAGCAGTGACAAGGATCCCTGTGTCGTCGAGTTTATGGAGCTCAAGGTCACGAAAACCTTTTAAACAGAAGCCCTTTAAATCGTCCTGACCTGGACCTCACAGCGGGGGGGGGGGGGGGGGTCTCCTGGGGTCTCCTGAGGTGAGACGTGACATGAGATGATTTTCAAACAGGGAACAACAAACTCCTTTATCCATATCAGACATAGAATCTCCTTCTTCAGATACAGAGTGAGAGAAACACACACACACACACACACACACACACACACACTGCCTCCTCAGGTTCAACACACCTGTCCAGTGTTAGCGCTGAGCTTTTTAAGCTAGGAGCCGATGAGCTTCTGGAGATGATTCCAGCTGCAGAGTTCTGGACCAGTTGGAGCTTGTGGATGGACTTGAGAGGGAGTCAATGCTGGGCGGAAGCATGGCGGCGGTGAGGATGGCGGTGCTGATGGGAGTGAGGGATGTAAACATGCAGACTGGGTGGCGTTAGTCAGACAGGGGAGACTGAGGAGGTCACGGTTTCATCTGAGGAGGCTGCAGGTGATCAGTCAGGGAGGGAGCCGGTGGAGCTGGATTTACAGATCCGACCAGGAGGAAGGAGGAGGATGAAGAGGAGGGGACCCAGGACAGAACCCTGAGGAACACCTGGACAGAGGAGAAATGGCTGCCATGTCAAGGTTCTGATTTCAGTGAGTTGAGAGACGGGACGTGCAGCCTCGATGTGCCAAACAAGACATTCAGTGGTCACCCACAGAACAACTTGTCAATCCCAGGTAGCCCCGCCCCTAACTCCTCCCCCTGTATGTTGAAGCTGGAGATTGAGACCATAAACGTTTCAGGAGGTCAGCGTTCACTGAGCGAGTGAATCTCTTTCCCCCCCTGCAGGACATGAAGAGTAATGCAGGTTTTAGACAAAGAGTCTTCAGCGGTATGTGTTCAAGGACGCACATTGGAATAAGCCCCGCCCCCTTTCCTCCTAATTGCACGTCTAGAGAAAAAAAAAGATGAAAAACAGAAGAAGCAGCCTCAGCAGAAGCTCGGAGTCGGAGGTTTCAACCTTCCACATTTGTTGTTGTGCTGTTATACTCGGTCTTATGTCCTTCAATTGTTTGTTAGAGGGGAGTTCAAAGACCCGCTGTGGCCGGCGTCCTCCTCTGCCTCGCCGTTTTATCTCCCCGTCCTGCTTCCCCTCCGCACATCTACTTTCTGTCTCCCCGGTGATTAGATTATCTCTCACCTCAGCAGCGAGCGGGAGACGGCAATGACATTCAGCCTGCAGAGATTAGGGACATGGATCCACGCCTGCTGCAGACGCCCTGCGTGTGTGTGTGTGTGGGTGTGTGTGTGTGTGTGGGTGTGTGGGTGTGTGTGTGTGTGGGGGGGGGGGGTCCACCTTTCTGCAGAGTCGTGTTAGCATGCACCTCACACCCTCACGCTACGACTCACCTGAAAGCTGAAACGTGGTGTGAAGGCTTCCATGAGACGCCTGTGTTAGCATTGATCGGCGTTAGCTTGTAAAATCTCGCAGATCAATTAGCATGATTTTTTGTTTTATTGTATTTTTTGTATCCCGGTGACGTGCCGACACGCTGAATGTGTTCACACTGGCTCCAGCCGGACGCCTCAGACTGTGGAAGCAGGTCGAGCGTCTCTGAGCTCTTATTGATGGATTTTTACATAAACGCGTCCGAGCTTTCACAGCTCAGTCTTTCCTCCCTCTCCCCTCCAAACCTTGTCAAAGAACTCTCAAAGCACTTTCAGCTGCAAATGAAGCTGGAAATATTTCCAAAGCGTGCAGAGTAACAGAGCACGTTGGAGAGATCCAAGGCCACTCAACGTGTCAAAGGAGATGCAGAGATTCAGCAGTTTGTGAGCACACATTTATGAATGTTTAATATTTCTTTGAGCCAACGTTTACTTCACTCCCTCTGCATTTTGAGCCTGTTTATTCCTGCAGGATAAAGTGATGCTTTGAATATTTCTTCTTGGCCAAAGTGCACTTTGTTGGAGTACTTCCTGCAGAATGAAATGCAAAATAAGAACATCTTTTTTTTATGCAAAAGAAAGCTTTGACCTCCATTATTCGTGTCAACTCGTGAAACTCTCAGTCTTGATTTGTATACGAATATTCGTATTTGGTGGAAAACAGCTGCAGGGTTGGGCAACATTAAGATCGTTTTTAAAATATTATAGTTTAGAATGAGTTAAAATAAATAAATAAAAATTTAAATAAAATGAGAGTTTAACTCAAAGGAACAATATGTCACTCTGCCCCCTAGTGTTTAAAATGAGTACTGCAGTCTAAACTCTAATCATCACAGAGAGCTGTCTCCCCCCCTCCTCTCACACAGCTCTGCGTGTGGTGGCACTGTAGCTTCAGTGTTTAGCCAGCTCTGCATGTGGTGGTCACTGTAGCTTCAGTGTTTAGCCAGCTATGCATGTGGTGGACACTGTAGCTTCAGTGTTTAGCCAGCTATGCATGTGGTGGACACTGTAGCTTCAGTGTTTAGCCAGCTCTGCATGTGGTGGTCACTGTAGCTTCAGTGTTTAGCCAGCTCTGCATGTGGTGGTCACTGTAGCTTCAGTGTTTAGCTCCAGCTCTGCATGTGGTGGACACTGTAGCTTCAGTGTTTAGCCAGCTCTGCATGTGGTGGTCACTGTAGCTTCAGTGTTTAGCCAGCTCTGCATGTGGTGGTCACTGTAGCTTCAGTGTTTAGCCAGCTCTGCATGTGGTGGACACTGTAGCTTCAGTGTTTAGCCAGCTCTGCATGTGGAGGACACTGTAGCTTCAGTGTTTAGCCAGCTCTGCATGTGGAGGACACTGTAGCTTTAGTGTTTAGCCAGCTCTGCATGTGGTGGACACTGTAGCTTCAGTGTTTAGCCAGCTCTGCATGTGGTGGACACTGTAGCTTCAGTGTTTAGCCAGCTCTGCATGTGGTGGACACTGTAGCTTCAGTGTTTAGCCAGCTCTGCATGTGGTGGACACTGTAGCTTCAGTGTTTAGCCAGCTCTGCATGGGTCTGTAAAGCTTTCTGCGTTCTAACCTCTCTCCATGTTTCATCTCCAACATTGATCCTAGTTTGAGCAGCTTTCTGCTGCTGGAGCTTATTAGAAACATGCAGAGGCTTTTTAGCTCGGGTACAATCACTTCTATCTGAAGCAGTTCCACTGCCCGCTTCCATCGCTGCAACACCTGTTCACCTGATAACTGCTCTCATATCTGGCAAACCCAGGGGCGTCCAAAACGGCCTTCAAAGCCCCGCCTACCTTCTCTGGTCCAATCAAATCCAGAGCATTCAGGAGCAGAATCTAAAGTTAGAAGAAGGACATTTTTCAGTGATGCGTTCATCGTCTTGCTGTCTCAAACCTCATCTGTCTTTTTAGAGAGTGTCTAATGCTGTGTTAAGACTCTACTGTTAGTGCTGCTGAAGCAGATGAATGGAATCAGTTTGCTGCTGGTTTTCAAACCCTACTTCTCCACAAGCACAGCCGAAGTTAAAGACACAGAGAAACAGAGCAGAGTGAGCTGAAGGGAAGAGACAAAGGGCATGAACACACGGCTCAGGTGCTGCTGTGACTCTGATCAGCCTCGGTCCTGTGGATGTGACCCGAGGGGCAGTTACTGCTGCCCGAGGCTCCGACACCACAGGTTAGTGAAGTGAACGCAGAGAGAGAGAGAAATGTTTTTACTCTTTGAAGAAGAACAAATTATTTCTGTTTAATGAAACACAGAAAAAATGTGCGTTTGGCATAATGAAAGCACAGTATATACACAGTGATGGTAGAGGCTGCTGCAGAGTCCATTAGTATTAACTCATCCATTCATACACATTCACACTGATGGTAGAGGCTGCTGCAGAGTAAAGAGTCCATCAGTATTAACTCATCCATTCATACACATTCACACACTGATGGTAGAGGCTGCTGCAGAGTAAACAGCTGAAGAAGCAGCGGGAGAAACTTGGGGTGAAGTGTCATGATTAAGAGCTGGGATCAAACCTTTGACACGTGTCAGGTGTTGTTAGCACCTGTTAGCACCTGTTAGCACCTGTTAGCACCTGTTAGCACCTGTTTGTGTCCGTTGTTTGCTTCGCTGTTTTGTCTTTTTGAAGTTGTTCTCTTGAGCTTCAGTTTTGAGCTCTCAGGGCCACCGTACCAAAGATGTCGTAGTTTCCACAGATGTTGCAGAAGAAGAGTCTGGTTAAATGCAGTCAGTCAGCGCAGGGATGAAAACAACATGTTGACTTGTTGGTGTCATGAAGGATCTGAGCGTCAGTCTGCTCGCTGCTGCTTCCTTTGCCTTTTCTCTCTCTCTCTTTCTTTGTGTACATCTGGCAATCGTACGCCCGCCTGCTCGGCTGCTTTGTGTGCGTTGAGCAAAGTCAGCAACAAGCTGCTGCTAATGTCTGTGTTCCTGCCAAAGCTGCCCGCCCACGCCGTGTGTTTCAGTGTGTTTGAACACACACTCCTCGCTGCTATCTGTGTGTGTTTAAAGTTCAGCGTCGAAGCCGTCTCGCTGACGACGGGCGACAAAAGAGGATCTTCCCCCATGTTTTATTCTTCTTCACGACGGTGAAGCTTTCAGACGTCACGTGGGAGGAAGAACTATCCAAAGTCGTTTTCAGACATGTTCCTTTAACCCCTCGATGTCCCACCAGGATGCAGCCGAGAGTCTTCATGGGAGACGTCACAAACAAAGGTGTAAATATTGTTGTTTCCTGTGTGATGGCGCTCAGCTCACGCTCGCACGATGGAAGAACATAAATCAACTCACAGATTGCAAAAGTCAGCAGAGAGTCCAGATGTTTCTTTTATTCTGCGTCAGCACAGGTCTCCCGTGGCCGTCGGCGTTCTGAAGGGCGTTGTCGCCTGAATTATGAATCCCATTCATCACATTTACCTCTCGGGCCCAAAGTCTCCCAGAACGACGAACACTGAACCCGTGTGGAGCAGAGGTTCGTGGACAGATGTTGAAAGTTGGGCAGCAGCAGGTGAACGCAACAAGCGCCACCTAGCGTTCTTTTCAGGAATGAAAAGTGCTGACCGTGCGCTCGCTAACGGTAGCATGAAGCGCGTCCGTCCCGTCTCTATGACAACGGTCTGTAGAGTAACCACCGCTGCATGACTTTTTACTTTGATATCTGAGATCCTTTATTTCCCCATCACACACGGAGTGAGCGGCGAGCGGCGAGCAGCGAGCAGAGAGGAGGATGTGGGTACAAGATACGATCTGTAGGCGGCAAAAATACGGAGAATATCCGATATTTGGAAAACGTTTTCTGAAAACTTGAAAGATTGTTCACGTGTGTGTGTGTGTGTGTGTGTGTGTGTGTGTGTGTGTGTGTGTGTGTGTGTGTGTGTGTGTGTGTGTGTGTGTGTGTGTGTGTGTGTGTGTGTGTGTGTGTGTGTGTGTGTGTGTGTGTGTGTGTGTGTGTCTGTGTGTGTGTGTGTGTAGACAAAAGGGGCATGCCGGTGTCAGTAAGCTTTCATCACCTCCTCCCTCCTCTCTCTCCGTATCATCCGAGGTCGAGCTGCAGGGTCAGCCATATGAATGCAGCAGGTAGTGTGTGTGTGTGTGTGTGTGTGTGTGTGTGTGTGTGTGTGTGTGTGTGTGTGTGTGTGTGTGTGTGTGTGTGTGTGTGTGTGTGTGTGTGTGTGTGTGTGTGTGTGTGTGTGTGTGTGTGTGTGTGTGTGTGTGTGTGTGTGTGTGTGTGTGTGTGTGTGTGTGTCCATCCTGTGAGCCAAACAGAATCAAAGTGTCATTTTGTGCACATCAGTCCAAACTGTCTCTCTTAATGAGAGACGTGGCAGCACAATGGCGTCCGCTCTGCGAGGGCGGGAACGCTGGAAAAGAATCAGCGAGAGGAATTCCACTTCAAAGCAGCAGATAGTGTAAATTCATGTATCGCTCGTGTCAGCGAGAGTGCACCACTGTTTGATTTCTCTTTCTCCGCTGGCTTAACATGGGACAACAATGGGAGAAGAGGAGTGCTTAAAGGGCCAGCAGCCAGTTCTGATTGGGCGGATTGGCTTGAATAACACAGCGATAATTGATTCATGTGTAACCGTTCACGCTTTATGACAGAATCCATATGGCTGCAGGAAATGTCAAGATTTTATAAGCTTCTTATTCTGAGTATTTGTGCAGCTGCAGGAGGAGGAAATTAGAGTGTTGGCATTATTAATGTGCTCAAAACGCTCCGCGCGCCTGTTATTGGCTTTTTCTCATATCGGGGAGTCGTTTCTTCTCATGTTTTAAAAAGCTTCATAAACCTGATGTTCCATCTCCAGCCCGACCGGCACCCGGCGCTCATTTAGAAACCAGATCTGAGTCGTAATTCTTAAAGTCGTGCAGAATTTCAGCCCGATCGCCGTCTTCTGCCTGCTGTGAGCTCAAACAGGCCGTTTGGAGATGTTCCCTTCATGACATCACAAAGGGCAGTAGCCCCTCCCCCAGGTGGGTGACACTCCCACAGCTAGGTGTTGGTTCTGCCCTCTGAGTCTGCCTTCTCACCGTAAACAATAGGACATGGAGCCAGAAAGCAGCGAGTACACCCGAGCCCTTCCAGAGAGGGGGCGTGGTCAGACACAGCTCATTTACATATTTAAAGCTACAGACACAGAAACAGCCTGTTCTGAGCAGGGCTGAAATAGAGGGGTTTATAGACATGATCAAATACAGGATCAGAGTGGATTTACACACTTCAGTTTATATTCTCGATGTCAGAGGAGTCTTTGTCTCGAGGAGACAAATGTCGTCCTCTGATTCGTCAGCCTGACTCGGACTGACGGACAGATGAACTCTGTCAGAGATGACACATCGGCTGTTTTTAGCTTTGTAAGGTTGGTAATACATCAAACCGTCTGTGTGGATTATTAATGGTGAGAGTGACACCTGTGTTTGATAGATCTCCATGTCGGCCGTGTTAAAGGTTTATTCAGGTGAAGAACAGAGAGCACATGAAAGACGCGGCGGCGGCGGCGCTGCCTTCAGCGGCTGATTGACAGCTGATCAGAACACAAAAGCAGCCGAGCAGAGCGCTCGTCACATGAAAGACACAAACAAGAAAAGCATCAGATGCTCGTGGGCTCTGTACAGCAGACTTACTGTTTCCCGCTCTAATTAGAGAGCGCTGATTGTCACGGCGGGAGGCCGACTTCACGAAGCTCTGTCGGAGAGGTTTTTGATCACAAGTCTGAATCAGGTCAATTGTTTGATTCATGTTGATCCCGTTAGTTCTGGAGCGCCGAGTCGGCCTCTTCATTAACCTGATCACGTTGTGTTTATATAACACAGATCATATCAGGAGGACTCACACACTCTGCCTGTCAGGCAGGAGGGGGCGGAGCCTCCTGGCGTTAAACAAAACAACGTGGAAGTGGCGGACGAAGCACGTCGGATCACGGTCCACTTATCCCTCCACTCTTCTCTGATAGATTCAACCTGGTCATCTGTGGAGTGATAGTACAGCTGCTGTGTGTTTGTTTGTTTCGCCCCCTGGGACAAATAAAGTTTTTTTGAATTGAACTGAACTGAACTGTTTGCGTGCACTCAATGACTTGAAATGAAACCGACCCTCCGACTGCTGGAGACACAGCTGTTTGTTTTCCTGCCTGATGGACAGTGAGACAGCAGCAATGCATGCTGGGATTGCTCTTCTCCCCGGTGTGCATCTGCTTCCTTCCCCACATGACCAACGTTGAGCAATAAATTGGCAAACCGTCTCCACTAAACGTCCATCTGGACACGAATGTGACTCCAGCAGCCAGATGCACAGACCAGCTCTGCTAGCGCCCCCTACAGGCCGAACCTTTACTACACCTCACATATTTACATGTGTTGGAAACACGGGGTCATGGATTCAGGAGTGTCTCTGATCTGGAGTCTGTTTGTCAGTCAAACCCTGAAGGGGGACCAAACCCCCGTCCAAACACGTCTATGTGAACCAGGAGTTAGAACATGAACGGACCTTGACCCGACCCAGAAGCAGGAAGTAACCACCGTGGACCCTCTCTGTTCACCGTCACTGAACATGTGACCACATGCCAACCTGACGGGGTAGGATCAGGTCCAGGTTCAGGAGGACTAACTTGGTCCAGGTTCAGGAGGACCATGTCTCACATGAGGGTCACATGAGGTCACATGAGGTCACATGAGGTCACATGGTGACAGCACATGGAGATGCAGGAGGATGGAGACTTGCTCTGCTCATGAGAAAGTTCTCAGGATGTGAAAGTTCCAAAGTGGAGCTGAGACCGTTTCAAGTCCCCTCGCAGAGAATCCATCCAGCTGCTCCAGGTCCAGGTCCACTAGGGTCCTGGTCCTGCTTCCAGCACTCTGCTCTGACTTGGAGCTCACACAGATCGTCTGCTCTGGCTCTGGACCCATCATCCTGTCATTTCCCATTTGGACTCAGTTCTGTGGCTCCGGCTTGGTCCGTGTCCCGGTCCGTCAGCGGGGAGCGGACGCAGCGATCAGACAGACGACTCAACACATTTAAAACAGACTGGTTCAGGTTTCCTCCTCAGACTTCTGGACTGCGGGGTTTGAAAGGTGTTTTTGTGTGATGTGAAATTGATTGCGGTTGATATTGTGTGCCTGGAAGGCGTCTGCACAGGCAGAATTAGAAGAAGGAGAAATGAAATGTGTGTGTGTGTGTGTGTGTGTGTGTGTGTGTGAGGAAGAGCGATGTGAGCACTGGCCCTTGTTAGAGTCAACTGATTTGGAGGTAAATTACAATCTCTTTCCAGAGAATGGATTAGATAAAGATTGATACCGTAATAGTGCTTTCATTTCAATTTCATCTCAGCCCGCTTTGCATATGAATGTGTGTGTGTGTGTGTGTGTGTGTGTGTGTGTGTGTGTGTGTGTGTGTCTCACACAGGGAGTCTGTGTACGATGTGGGGGAATGAGGACATGGAAGCTCGGGAGTCAGTAAGTGGTTTGTGGGTGAAAAGGATGCGTCGGAGAATCAATCAGGACAGTGAAGATGAGGGG